>NW_026851383.1:0-24539 GCF_030913485.1 Colletotrichum godetiae
GTTGAGGTTACGGCTTTGATGTACAGTGTGGCTAGTTCCGCAATGGGTGAAGTACAAAGCCTGCCCAAGATCATAGGCCCTTGGTAGTCAATTGTGAACAGAATTGTCTTCAAGTTACCGGATCCCATAAAAGCATCAAATCATAATTTACTTCCTGTTTGCGCCGCGTGGCGTCATTAATATTAAGTCCAGTCTATGAGAAACTCGGGCGGTCATTGGCAACCTTCACATACCTTAGTCACCAATAAGTCAGAATCAGAACAGAGGTATTTATTATCAAAGTTCTAGTTCAAGACCGGGACACGTAGAGGACTATGCTGTAGCCAGGCTTTAAATAGTGTGTTGGTTCAACTCCTCCTCTTTAATCATGGAAGCGACGCCGTTGAGAAGGATATCGGTCTACTTGGGGGCATCATGGCACATGTATGGAGCACCTGCACACACACTCGTCCTGGCATTGCCAGCAATCATTCCTTTACTATCACAGAACCTAATAGGAAAGCATGGAGGTTTATTCCGCCCGTCTTTGAAATGTATTTATTCCGTCCATAAGTAAACACAATACCACTGCGGCTGCAATATCCAATTGCATCAGCGAGTTCGCCTGTTGCCGCGACTTCCTAGCAACTTCCTAGATCCTTTTACCAGCATTCCGGAACCCCACTGATACTACCAGAACCCAGTTGTATTCCTATATAGTGAGTGTAGGCATTCGTAAGCTTGTCAAAGATGCCGGTCATGCACTACATGTAGTGTCGTCACCTCAATATACTGACTGTGGATGATCACGCCAGCATCGGGTAAATGATGGGCGTTGCGACCTCATTCCCCGTGTTAAGGACCCCCAGAAGCCCCAGTAAGACATCTGAGTCGGTAGCGTAACGGTTCTTCTCGAGAATCACTGTACTATGGTTACTTTAAATCCCGTCTAAGAATAGCTAGGAATATCAAAGAGCCGTGGCCCACTAAGTATGTGCAGGGTTACGAGAAGAATAGACGCTCGCAAACTCTGGAGCCATCCAAAAAAGTCTTCGTCGGAAGTACCCTATGAGAAGGATATTCTTCATGAACTTCATCACTCATACTTACTGATTAAAGCGTGGCCGGAGAGGCATCGATGGCTGACAAGACAGATTCACAAAGTCCCAAATGCTGAAGGGGTGTTGAACATGACCGGTCTAAATCTAGTATCATGCCTTGGCGAAGCTAAACGGCTCGTTTGATACATATATTCCTCACAGTATGGCATTGTCCTGAGCTAATGATTGAGCTGGACGATTAAGGGACATTGATCGTCCAAACAACAATCTGAATGAAGCTACCATATTCATAAGCTTGTGCGCCACAAGAGCCAGACGCATTTCCGGGCAGGTAGGCAGACAGCTCATAATCAAGCCCGGGACCTCAGCTGAAGGACGTGTGTTTTTCCGTGGTATACAGTCAGTAGCCGATTTCTCGAAAGGAAGCATAATATCTTGTAGAACTCGGCAGCGTCCATGCCACGACCGTAAATGCCACGAGCATGGGCATACCAAGTAACCCATCCCCTTAAAGAACGAAGCCAAGATGTGATTGGGCAGAATTAAACGTCAGAGCGGACCGCCTTCAGCCGCTAATCTCTGGGGGGCACGAAGTACATTGACACGCTAAATCGGGTCAACGTTCCCCACGACAGATGGCCCGACTCGAAGGGCGAAAACCTTGCTCCAGCCCTCATATCACCGGGATTTCTAACGCCGTATGGATACGAAGAATCAGCGAACGATATAAGTAGCCGGGTCCGGGCCAACAACCCGCAATTCAAGGTTACACCGGTGGGATCGACGTCCACAGACGACGAGTGGAAACCAAGCAAACTACCCATCCCGAAGCCTGAAGGCTCGAAGCACGCACCCCCTGCTTGAGTCACGTCTTGGTCTTCTGCAAAAGGACCTTGCCAAGACTTGGAAAGACACTCGGTCAGTTCACCGGCTCGAAAAGAAAATCTGCGCAGAGCAATCTGACCCAGCCAATTCCATTATGCGACCTGATTCGTTGCTGCCCATAATCGAGAGTGGAAGATAAGTAGCTTTTGCAGCACTGGATCAATCAGTCCTTCATTAATAGAAGAAGGTTGAGTGTAAGTGGCTTCTCTGATTACCAGCTGCCCTATCGAGTTTACCTCGGGATTTATGAACTTGTGCTAACAGGCATCAACGTGTGAAGCTTCCTCAAGCTCATTAATCAACCATGGATACGGAGCGGAGGCAGGAACCCCACGGAGAGGAACACCATGAAGCAGGCTGCAGGCCGCGGGCCACAAGGCGGGTATGCCAGGTTTGACCCCAGGACCCCGGTGATCAACGGCTTCGCAGTCATCATTGTGCAGTAATTAACCGCACGCTTACAGTATGATTCGGGCGGAGCAGGGCAAACAAGAATGAGAAGGAGCTCTTGGCACCTTTGTCAGACTATTTGATGTCGTTGTCAATCGCACTCATGGACGACAGAACTCGACGTTCCTGACCTCCTACTGCTGTTCATTGACGCCTATCCCTCACCTAGAGCCAGCCTGCCCACGGTGAACGACACGATAATGAAGACTACACAAGCCTGCGCTCTCCTCTCGCTCGCCCTCCTGGGCGAATCCTGTCTACTCCCCGGAGAAGCCTCCGGCGGCCGCATCGCCCGCCGCCAGACCACGAGCCCCAACAACACGGGTGTCTCCATTGGCACGGGCGATCGCTTCGACGGCGGCAAGAAGTTCCCCCGCGGTCTCGGCACCCAGCCCGCCGGCACGAACCTCACCTCCCTCCTCAACGTCAACGAGATCAAAAGTGCCGTCAAGGGTCTCGTCCAGGAGTACGGCATTGAGTACTTTGAGTCGCCGTACAAGACGTATCAGAATGCCTCCTTCTTCGGCGCCAAGATTGGCGGCGAAGGCGGGAACTGCAGCGACGCGCACCACGTGTACTTCAACGGCGCCATCCACGCCCGCGAACGCGGGTCGTCGGATAATATCATCTACTTCATCTCCGACCTTCTGTACGCGAACAAGCACGGCGAAGGGTTGACTTATGGGGGCCGGACGTACACCAATGACGATGTGAAGCGCGCCCTGTCGACTGGCATTGTCTTCACGCCGCTGAGCAACCCCGACGGCGTGGCATACGACCAGACGACACACAGCTGCTGGCGTAAGAACCGCAACCCGGCCGCTTCAGGAGGGGATCCCGAGGCCATTGGCATCGACTTGAACCGCAACTTCGACTTTCTCTTTGATTTCCCGAAGAGCTTCGCTCCTAGCGTGGGACCCAACGTCGCCTCGGAAGACCCGACTGACCAGACGTACCACGGCGCTAGTCCGTTCTCGGAGCCCGAGACTCAGAGCATCAAGTGGGTGATGGACCAGCATAAGAACGTCAGGTGGTTCCTCGACATCCACAGCTACACCGGCGTTGTCCTGTACAACTGGGGCAGCGACGAGAACCAGCTGCGCCAGCCGTACATGAACTTTTTGAACGAGTCGTATGACGCCGTCCGCGGTCTCATGCCGGATACACCTCCTAACAACGGCATCTACGGCGAGTACATCCCCACCGGCGACTGGTCGGAAAAGGTGTTCGCCGCGATGCGAATGGGCAACGCCATGGACGCCGCCGCCGGTCGCCACTACGAGGTCGAGCAGAGCTCGTACCTGTACCCGACTTCAGGTGCGAGTGACGACTACGCCTACTCGCGCCACTTTACGGACCCCTCGCTCGGCAAGATGCACGGTTTCGTAGTCGAATTTGGATTTGGTAACGATGAGGTGGACTGCCCGTTCTACCCGACGCCCAGCCAGTACAACTTGAATCTGCTCGAGACCAACGCCGGCTTCATGGAGTACCTGCTCGCCGCGTCTGATGCTGGCGTTGGCGAACCGGCTTCCTGTACAGTATGAGCAAGTAGGCCTTAGAAGCGCGGCGGAGAGACGGATCTCAGCGGTTAAGGATACCAATTTGGACCTCAAGTGGATGAGATTCAGACCACTTTCCGGGGAACGGGAGGAGTCCCGGGGTAGACCCCGAGGCATTTGTCAGAAAGATGTGCCTGTTGCTTAGAAATACAAATTCGTCGTGAAGATAGTATCTGCAAAATAATTGAAGTCAACAATGTCGACAGATCTGTATGTCGGTTGATCGCTCAAGAATACTTGAACCCTGCTTGCATTCGTCCTCAATTGAGTTTGACATTACAAACTTAGTTACCCAAAGTTCTCATCAACAACAAAGGCGCCCACCACTCGATTCTGGCCACAATACCAAGAAAAGAATTCATTTCAGGTGAGTTCCGGATTCGATATGGTCAAAAATCAAAAGGGTAGTTGCTATGACCGCGGCAGGGCTCGAACCTGCGACCTTCTCGGGATCTTGTGCACACATTGTGAACGAGAAATCATGACCACTAGAACACACAGCCGGTGACTTGACGATTGGCAAAAGTATTGAGGACTAAGAAGCATAGCAAAGCGAACCCCACCAACCCCGCCAAACCACACCCACTATCACGATCCTTCTCTGACGACGACACCAGTCACAACGACCAACATGACGCCCAACCCCCCTAAGCTGGCGAGGGAGCCTTTCCGCGTTCTGGCCTTTAGCAAGACCTCTGGCTTTCGACACGACTGCATTGAAGCTGCTGTCTCCGCCGTGAAAGCCCTTGGCAAGCACACGGGACTCTTCACCGTCGACGCCAGCGAAGACGCCGAGGCCTCTATCAATCCTCGGTCCCTGGCAACATACGCGACCGTTGTCTTCCTTCACTGTACCGGAACGTTCCTCAATGTCGAGCAACTGTCGGCTTTGAAGGGCCACGTAAATTCGGGCGGCGGATTCGTGGGGGTGCACGCTGCCGCCTCAGGGTTGAGGGAGGATGATTGGTACGGCAAGCTGGTCGGCGCGCATTTCGACCAGCATCCTCCGCCCGAAGAGGGCACCTGTATCATTGAAGACCCGGGGCATTTCATAATGCGAAGTGGAGGCGGAAACCATCCGGCGGAGGCTTGCTATGATGTCCGGAAACAGTGGACCGACGAGTGGTACAACTTTCTGTCGCACCCCAGGGACAACGACAACCTCCACATCCTGGCTCGGGGCGACCCGACAAGCTTCCAAGGCGGCTCTATGGGGGACGATCACCCGCTTGTATGGTGTCAAGAGTTCGACGGGGGGAGATCGTTCTATACAGCCCTGGGCCACTATGAAGAGGCGTATGAGGACAAATGGTTCGTTGAACAGCTTCTCAGGGCCATCCTCTGGACTGCTCGTCATGAGGAAGAAGTCATCCTAGACGTATGATTGTTCTAAAAGTGAGACGAAGGACACACGCTTGGCGCCGTTGGTCATGAATCAGTAAACATTACAGGGCACGGGTATCTAAAGTAGGAATCTAAAGACGAGGCAGAATCAGAAGCACACACATTATATGCCAACACACAACTGACTAGCTCATCATCTCGTCGCCGGGCTCTCCGCTGAATCGGACCTCGATCCTGGACTCGAGAGATTCAGACCAAATGTCGGACTGAAAGTCGGGTGTATGGAGCAGGATGCCCAGCTCTTGACTCGTGTACCAACTGGCCCGGTCCAGGTTGCCGGAGCCCAGTAAGAGATATTCCCTGTCGACGAGCGTCATCTTCAAGTGCGACACGACCGGCTCTTCTGGATCCCGCACCGCCGTCGCCTGCAGATTCGGGCGGTAATAGTAGATGTCGAGGCGGCCTGGCCGTTGCAAATGGGATTCGGCGTCTACAGACCGTTTCCGGCCCCAATCTGCGCAGACTTGGCTGTATCGCTTGACGAGCGAACTGAGCGTCCACTCCGTCGTTGTGCAAGCCGTAACGAGCTGCTCGATTAACATCATATTCTTGCTTGTCCTGATGCGGACGCTGACGCCGCGACAAAGTGCCTCAAGGAGTGCATCGACAACAGCTCGACAAGTCAGGTTCGGCGTCACGATATCAATGTCGGTCCGGGCACTAGCGAATAACGACAGCAGAGCCGCATTGAGAGGAGTGGTAGGAGCCGTGGTGCGGCGCCAGACAGGAATGTAGCGGAAGCCGGGGTACCAATGATGAGATGAGGGTAAGATCATAGTCGGACAAGGTGGTAGACTTGCGAGGCTAAGCCGTCGGTACGCGGTCTCGTCGTCCGAAGGTGGACCGGGAAGAACAGTTCGCCCAGTGTCTTCTTCATCGACTTGGCCTAGCCCCTGGTTCGCCTCACGACCACTTTTGACTTGGTCGTCGGGGATCTCTCGCTCGCCGGCGCCGCGCTCCCAGACGTTTGTGTAGAACTTGGCAAGTTGAGCAACGGCTGCACCCTCGAACCCAATACAACCTTCGAACCACGTCTCCCAGCTTACGTTACAGCTGGGCATCCAAGCGCGCTTGCGGTCGACAATGACAAACTTTGGATGCATGACGCTGAAGGGCAGGAAGAATAGGCTCTTGACGGTGAGATCGATGCGGGCCGCCTTGAGCGTGGTATCCGGGGGCAATCCGAGCTTTGGCCACGCTGAGGTTGGGTACGCGTATGCGTCCCGCGACCACGGATGGAATATCTTTTGGAAGAAGCTACGCGACGAGAAGCAGATGCGAACGCGTAATGGGGCGACGGCATCCCCGCCGGACGTTTGGATCATCTCTCTACGTTGCTCGGCAAGGAGTTCCAGGGTTTCTTTGATGGCACTCAAGGTATCGGACGGAGCCCAGAAGCACGTCACCAAAATCACCTCGTGTCTCGCCAGCAAGATGGCCGGGAGGAGGGTTTTTTTGTAGATAGCGGCGCCGTTGCCGACGGTGAGAGACTTGAGGCTACATGTTGTCACCAAGCTCTCGGGATGGGAAACGTAGTAGTTGGGAAAGTCGTTGAGCTGTTCTCCACGACTCGATTTGAGAGAGTGAGTCCAATCGTCGAGAAAGGCCGAGGGAAAAGAGTGTGATGTCATTTCCGACATGATGATTGGTGTTGAGGCTGAAGGTTGTTTTGTGTTGCTATGAGAGCATCAGGGGTGCAGGTTCCAACTTCCGAGCTCTCAATTCCCATACGACGTTGGAGTCTGGACGGATGACCGATGTTACGAGCAGCTGAAGGCCAAAATGTCGTCATGCCACCGTAGTGGAGGAGGTCCCTCCGTCAGCGAAAGATGCCACAGTGCTCCTCCCCCTTTGTTAGACTCCCGAGTCCCGTCTGCCACCGTAGGTAGGCTTCGTACTCCGTAGGCTCGGAGCAAAGGTAAAATGAGTGAAGGACGCGGCTGTTCGTGACTTGTTTGGGATGGTAGGCGCGCTAAGATGAGAGTGCTCTGATTACTACGCCAGAGGTCGAAATGGCATGGGCCTCCTTGGCCTCGTCATGCGTCATGGGAATTGTTTATGCCACCAGTGAGTTTCCAAACTCAGCGCAGGGCAGATGGAACGGCGTGAGGAAGGGTCGGGCATGGAACTTGGAAGTCTCTACCGGATCGCCGGCCTGATCCCAGCAGCAGCGGGCCAAATTTGGCGAGTGATTGAGGCGCAGTCGCGGGAAGCTTCAGCGATGCAGCGACTCTCCCAGTGCGGCATGACTGAGATACTAAGACTGGCACTGAGTAGACAGACGGGCGCCCATGTTGTTGCATTGTTTGGTGTCCCGCCGGCGACAGAGGCCGGGCGCCGGGGGTAAGGTCAAGCTGGTAATTACCAATACGTTGGCACGCCGCACATCTGTTGCTTGAAAGTTGCAGACTGAGAGATCTGCGGCGCTAACATGAGCTCAGAGAGCGACATGTCCCAGACAGACGATCCGCTAACCGGCAATGCATAAGATATAGCATCCACAGAGTTCCGGTACAGGGCGCGCCCAGGGATCTTCCACTGGAAACAAACGGTAGCCGGAAAAGAAAACCGTCGACGTTAAGGCAGGGCCCAAGTAAAACGGAACGAGCTTCTCAGAACCCATGAATGTGACGTTATCTGGAAGCCGATCAATGGAAGACAGCAAAAAGGCGGTTGAGCAATGAACTGGTTCGAGGAGATGATTCGTCACCGAGGCATCTGATCTCGGATTGGGATAGTTCGTGCATGTGTTGTTGCCTGCCAGCAGACCAGTCACTCCGTATTACTGTCCAGCCACTTGTGACCGTGAGTATGTTGAGCGTCATTGGCAGCAGTAACTTAGAGACGGTCAACTCGTCCAAGTCAGAGACACTGTTAGGGACTGATTCGTCAAATCGCACGAGGTATACCGCTTGGGTGGTTGGCAATTTCCTCTAGCAGCAACCAGGACAGCCCTGGGACCTCACTCTCGACAGCTGTCCAGCTCGTGTCAAGTGATCTAGGGCGAAAACAAAGTTTGGACAAGTCCCGGTGCAAATCAAGGAAAGACGTGGACAGATGGTCGGCGTAGGCGGTTTGAAGCAAGACGGAAACGGCGTCTTGGCTGTTGTCGGCCCCAGTTCTTCACATGAAGTGAGGCAACAACGCTGAGCACGGCCGAAACCTGGTCCAATGCAGCGACACAGGCGCCAAGAGCAGAGATAGGGAAGAGCAGCTTTTCTGGGCCTCGCATTGGTTGTCGTCGAGACCGTCGTGGGAGCGTGGTCCTTTCATTCATGAGACCGATCCTGTCCCACGGAGCCACATTCGCACCGGAATGTCCAACGGGCAGAGTGCGGGGCAAGAGTTGCACTCGAGGGCCGTGATACAATTTGAGGTACATTAGCCGGCAGATGGCAGACAGCGACGCGTCCAGAAGACTTGCGTTTGTTTCTCGGCTCTAGTGCAGCTGCGCGGCTGCGGAGGCGTCGAATGGTCTGGGCCACTGGCTGGGATAACTTCACGAGTCCATCGTCTGCTAGTCGTGCTAGTGTACGATCACGTGAGGCCCACGAGTGTTGGCAAAGTAACTTATGCCTTTCTTCGTCGCCGTTTGGAATACCTAGATGAGTGAGTCGCATGACGCCGCTTCGTCCTGTGTATGATGTCGTATCGAGCAAAGCAGGGCGATGTGAGGCCAGTGAGCTCACAATAAGCTCAACCTCCCGAGATGGACATAATGCACTGCACCTGACAGGCGGCGTTGAGGGGCTGTAGAGAGCTGTATCGGATACGAGAGCTGACTGTGCGTACGGAGTACTGCCATACGTAGAATAGTAGTCGCGATGATGAGCCGGGGTTAGGCCTCTCCAAGTTGGCTTTTGGATACCTAGGCTTGCTAACAGTCCGGTCTGCCGATTTCAAGAATCCATCTAACAGTGTGTTCTAGTCCCCTTCAGTTGCGATCTTTCGACTACGTTGGGCAAAATACGGACATGGCGAGGCCAGGAAGCGGAAAAGCTGGAGGCAGCGCCCGGACGAGACCTCCGATGTGTCCCCTCGTTGGACCCTCAGCGTAGCGCTGCAGAGAACAGTGGATCTGGTAGGTGGTAGGAGGAGACTGGTGTGGTCCGACCCAGTCGTTCCAGTCCCCAACGACCCGTCTCGATTTAGCACAGCCTTTGCTTCGTGTGGGTGATGGCCCGGTGTGTGGATGAGATCTCGGTCGTGTTCCTGGATCCCAGCTCGTTGATGGTGTGGACCGCGGGACATCCTGAGACTGACTGGCTGACAGGTCATTGGTCTCAAACCATAAGGGAGAAGAGCGACAAGCGGAGCGGATGATTGGACGGATGTAACAAGCGTCGCGAAAAAGCCAGCGCTAGGGTAGGCCAACACTTTCGACGGAAGACGGCGGGAGGCACGAGGATAGGGCATTATTTGTATGAGTGGTGTTGAATCGACGTGTCCCGCGACACGGCGCCGAAGATGTGGTCGACGCGGCAGCCCATCAAGTACCAGAAGAGACCCCAATTGTAACGGCAGTGTGTGAGACTGTGAGGAGCTGGAGTGGTTCTGGTCCACGAGTGACGATATTGTGGGCTCTGGAGAAAGGACTGGAGAAACCAAACATGCCGGGAAACGGTAAAGTGGTTTTTGTAGATGTTATTGGCCCAAAGGCTCGGACTGGCAGCGGCCAAGGGTTGAAGAAGGAACCAAGAAGGGCGCTTTGGACGGGTATAACTCGTTGGCGTTATTCCTGGGGCGTTCAGGGAAGGCTTCTGAGGTCGAATATGCTGTAGAATGCAGTACCTAGACTCGATAGAACACCTAGTCGACGGATAGCCAATGGCAGTCGCATTATAATATGTCGGATGGGTGGTGTGAGTGCGTTCATCTGGCAACGGACGCTCCCTTGACCGATGAGGGGATGGAATATTCATCAGTCAGGGAATCTCGCAGGCAAGACTGCATGTTGGTTGATGAGGTTAATGAGGGAGAGACCACGCTGTTCAGTTGACCAACAAGCCGAAATGTCCACCACTTTCGATGGTGATAGGTGATGCCGGATTGAGGCAAGTGGCTCGCCTGGTCCGGGCCCTTTCCCTTCTTCCTTCAGAATGGAAATCGTTCTTGCCTGCCCCGATATCGTGACGTTCCAGTGTCTCGGGAAGCCATTGGGTGGGCTGGTAGAGTCGGCAGGAAGAAAGACACAGGGCTTATCCGTACCTGCCTCTACGGAGTAATACTCGGGCTCTAGTTCATCTGTACACTACCTACTAACAGCCTCCTCCCCGTCCAAAGTTGAAGGTATTTGTGACTCCATTTACCTACGTGCCTACCATACCTGGAGATAATGTGTGCGGAAGGCCCGACCTAATCCGTACGTGCTTAAGGTACCTTGCTTTGCTTGCTTAATAACTGGTTCTTTTGCTACCTGGAGCCTGGAGGTCAGTACGGATACGGAGTACCTAAAAGGTCAAGGGAAGGCACCTCAATTGCATCCTCAACTGCTGGCCCCTCCTCCCTCGGATTTGATGCCTCCACTGGCCAAGTTACTGATAGTGACACGCAATTCAAGACCTCCCCACATCGTGGCCCCCCTCGACTCCCTTCATATTAATGGCATAGGACGACATGGGACTGGGAGGACTGCCGGTGTCAAAAAGATACCTACCTGGTTGAACCGTCTTCCAATTTACATACTCCGTACCTAAGGTACAATGTCATGACTGTCCGTAAGGTACGGTTAAATCATAAATGCCTCCACCACCTCGTGCAGCACTGCAGCCGGATGCAATCACTCTCCCCGCCAAGTTCCATTGCCAGGGTGCAGCAGCAGTGTTGGGAGTCGGGATAGATTGGTGCAGAATTTCCAGATTCGACGGTGCGGGTTGCAGCTGCCAACCAGCCTGGCGGTGGCCAACCACCCAACGCCATCTCCAATAGCCAACAAACCGCCGAGAAAACCTGCAAGCTTATGATTCGAAGACGGGGTGTGCATTAGTGAATGCACATGCCACGATCCAGGCCTTGCTCGTCCTGCTCGTGCTACCTTGCCTTGTTCTGGACCAATTTGGTAACAAGGCTATTGCAGAATTGAGAAAACACTTTCGATGATAGGTACTTGATGTGAATAATATCTATCGACCATTGTCTCTCGTCTTCCCCTGGCCGGTGAGGTATTGGCAAAGATGCAGTACGAAGTACCTACATCTCGCACGTATCCATGGCTTGATTGAGAGTATCTACCCGTTTTCTTGGGAAGGCCAACTGCTTTCCTTCCCAACCCGAATTTTCTAGTGCCCCCGGTGCCACGGCCAGGTCACTTTGGAAGGTAAGGTACTTACGAATACCCCGCCTCCAATCTCTTTCCATTCTCGAACCTGAGAGAGTGGGACCACTTCCTACCCGACCCCCTCGCCCCTCGGCGGTTGAGTGTGGTCCCTTCCATTTCCATTTTCTGGCCCACCCCTGTGCCATGCTCCCCCAGCGGATCACCATGTTTTTTGGTGTCCCAGATTCCCTTCCCAGTCAGTCGTGGAAAGGTAAGGAACTAAGGATGCATGGTAGCATGGCTTGATGGGACAGGGAAGGAACTGGGAAACAAACAACTCGTGTACGAAGTACTGTGAGGCGTGGTGGCTCCATGTGCGAATCCGAATCTAGTGATAGGAAATATGGGCAATAAGGGCACTCACCCAGCCTATGAAATCACTGCTATGTTCAAGCTTTGAATTTCAAAGGTATCCGTACCAAGTAAGGGTGAAATACGTTTTATAAACTCTGAATTGGAATACGGACGTGTCCCTCTACCTACTTGCTACTTTACCTTAATCGACTGAGGTTGGCCACCGACCTTGCCGCGACGTCCAGTCTCGTGCTCTCCGCTCTCGACATCCCAGTGGTCCCCTTCCCTCCTGCCTCCCCCTCCCCCCCAAGCTTTCCAGTCCTTCCCTTCCCTCCCGGGGAGTGACACCCGACCACCCCACTCGATACGTACCTGCATGCCTTAGCTCACGCCTTAGCTCGCCTCCAAAACCCACCTCCCGCAACAGACCTAACAGCAAGACCACCTCAGTAAAACTACCCACCACACACACACGCGCACCGTGACACTCCACCAGACAGACAGGAGCATTGAGACGCCCATCAGGACAGTTACGCATTTTCTGCCACGCATGCCTTACCTTACCTCGCCCTGCTCTATTCTATCTGTAAGGTATCTGTAGTGTACGGAGTAGTCGTATCTTGCACAGTACGGCTGCGAAACTGCCAAATAACCTTTGCTGCATAGCCCGCACCTTCCTCTCGTTTCTTGACGTTCATACCTAGACGGTTTATTGTATACCCCGTACATCAAACCGTACGGAGACTATTGATCCATCCACCGATTCCACCGTTCGCTCCTCCTCGTCCCGTTTTGGGTGAAATCATCTTCTATTAACCCATCCCTCCAGCAGTGTCTGTCTGTCTGTAGGAAGCACAGCTCCCTCCACACACACCCCCTTCCACCCCTTCCACGGCCCTCCTTCTTCACCTGCTTCTTCCGCTTGACGGCACATCTCTTCATCCCTGCTCCTTGCATTATCGACCGTGTCTGATATCTTTTTGCCACTGCTCCCTTTCCATCACTCTCTTCTTCTTTTCATCTGCTTTCAAGACCACGTCTTGCGCTCACTCTCTCAACCCGATCCATCCTCCATCTTTCGTCATACACTGTCCACTCGCTCGCTCAACACATCTCACACCTTAACGATTCTCGCAACGACATTTGCCAATCCGCCCCGTTCGTCTTTCTCTGCAATAACCCGTTGAATGCTGGCATCGACCGATCTTACCTTCAACTTGTCACCCTAATTACTACGTCGACCGTCGAAGAACCTTGACCCCCTTAATCGAAACCCTCCACTCTCGCAGAGCTTCCCGACAGCCCCTCCCAGCACATACCATATTCCCGCCGCCAAGATGAACTTCACCAAGAAATTCGACCGCGCCTTCCAATGGGCCGGCGAAAAGATGGGATCCGAATCCAAGACGGGACAGACGGACGAATTCAAGAACTTGGAAATGGAGATGCAATTGCGATATGACGGTAGGTCAAGCCTCTCTGCAGACAGCCGGTTCGCCAACGAGTTGTTAATACTGTTTTGCTCTAGGAATGGAGAGACTTCAAAAGTCAACAAACACCTACGTCAAATGGGTCGCCCGTCGTGGCGAGGCCTTCGATGACAAGGAGAAAGGCCTTCCAATTGCCTTTGTCGGTCGCATGATGATTTCTCATGGCGAGGAATTCGAGCCCGACTCCGAATTTGGCGCCTGTCTGCTCTGTAAGTTGGGCTGACGTTCCTATGCACTGCCTTGCGAAGCATCGCTAACCACAGACTGCACAGCTCTCGGTCGAACCAACGAACGTCTCGCCGGTATTCAGGAAAGCTACGCCTCAGAAGTTACCGATAAGTGGCTTGTCTCGGTCGAAAGATCTTTGGCTATGATGAAAGAGTACCAGGTACGTACCGACGTCATGGCTCGTCCACACGTGGTTTCAGCCCATCCCATCTGACACACTCTCCGCCAGGCCGCACGGAAGAAGCTCGAGTCGCGCCGATTGGCCTACGATGCAGCTATCAGTAAAATGCAAAAAACGAAGCGCGAGGATTTCCGCCTCGAGGAAGAGCTCCGTACTGCCCGCGCAAAGTACGAAGAAGCTGGCGAAGATGTCATGAGACGCATGTCCGACATAAAGGATGCAGAGACCGACAACGTTCGGGACCTGACTAGCCTGCTGGACGCCGAATTAAACTACCACGAACGCTGCGCAGAAGAGCTTCGCCGACTGCGCCAGAACTGGGCGGGCGGTAATGCGCCTCCGTCACCAACCGATCGTCGCTACGCAAACGGTCGCGGGCGGTCCAACACGGCCCGTTCGTTCAACGACTACTCGGGCCGCAACAATCAGGTCGAGGAGGAACCGGAACCAATGCCTGTTCGCATGCCCATCCGCTCCCAACGATCCGAGGTCAAATTTGGCGCGTCGGCCGACACAACCCCGAGGCCGTCTATCAGTAGGTCTCAGACGTTCCAGGGGCCAGCTGCGACCGATCGACGATCTATGGCTGCTACTCCGCCAGTGCCTGCTGTTTCTCACATTGGATCTCTGCGTGGAAATTTGAGACCTACCGGCAGACCAATGGCTAGCGATGTGTTTGCCGACGATGACCACACAACAGTAAGTGGCAGCGGCAGTCCGGAATGGAATGACCGAAGTGCAAGCCCGGCTACTAGCATGGGAAGCAGCTTGACCCGAAGCACAAGCAACCTTCAAGCCAAGAAAGCACCTCCGCCTCCTCCCCCGAGCCGAGCCAAGAAGCCGGCGCCCCCAGTTCCCGCCAAGCGGGAGGTTGGGTACTAGATATACACCGCTTTTTGAATCTTCTTTCGAAGACGGCCTTGGGCGGGCGTAGCGAAGTGCGATGCTTGCCTTGAGTCCTTTTGCATCAATAGACTGTTCATTCCGTGCTGGGGTGTACGAGCTCCCGATAGGAGCAGGGCGTTTTGGCGTGTTAATGTTCGTGGGCTGGATCTGCAACTGTTGGTTCCCTCGTCGCATAGCTTCTGACAAGAAGAATGTATCGATTAGAGATGGCCGGGTTCGATTCTCCAGATACCGAGCATGGATTCTGTTTCTATCCTCTTCGTTGCTTGGCAGTAAACTTGCTGTAGTCAGTATCCTGAGTACCTGAAGCGTAGTGGATATTTGCACTATGAAGTGGTTCATGGTGAGTGAGGTCCAGGTCCTCAGACCGGTTCAATAGAGCTTGGCCGTCGCCAAGAGGTGATGTTCCATACTACGACCTGCATCTTTGCCAGGCAAAAATGACTGGCAGAATAGAACGATGAAAATTTAAACCCACTTTCTGAATCAATGTCCGGCCCTTTGTGTTTGGTGTTTCTGTACGGATTACTGTAGCTTATATCCCGATAATGGATGTAAGAATGCCACAAGTTGATCAAGCCACAACGCCGAGGAACAAGAAATGTCGGCTGAGCCACATCACGTGCGTCGTCTGTGGCTCGAGCTCCCCGGTGCCTGCCTGACTGCCAGCGGAGCTCAGCTTATCGGCTTCGATAAGGTGAACGGGCTTTGTTCCCGCCATTTGATCTGGGGTCCTGATATTGAATCGGCCAATTTCCACCTCTCGATTCGACGACATACAACACAACGAACGTCGCCTCAATACGAAACCTGGGTGATTGCTACTCTGTTCACATCGCGCGTCAACATATCCTTCGTCCTCCTCACGTCCGGATTTCAAAGTACACTCAATTTGATCGCTCGCAACATGTCAGTTTGCCACGATGGCAACAGAAGATGCGCGATACCGACTCTCGACGCAGTATCGACTGTGGTCTTTTTCCCCGTCCAAGTTAGCGGAACTGCGAGAACAGACGAACTCCCTGGCGAAAACAAACATCATCAGCCGTCTCGTGGAAACGAAACGCGTGGATCTAGATGCGGCCGAGTCGATGCCTGAATTCTTGACACCTTCCGAGGAGACCCAGTTGCTCAAGTTTTTCACCGTTGAATTGATTCGAGCGGCGGACTTCTGTGGACTTCCAACAGAGGTTAGAGCGACTGCGACCGTTTTCCTGCGTCGATTCTACGTCACGAACTCAATCATGACATACCCCCCTCAGGATATTCTGAAGACCTGCCTGTTCTTCGGAAGCAAGGCTGAGGGACTGTATACCCGCCTAGCTAAATTGGCCGACAAGTTTCCCAACACGACCGAAGAAGAGATACTAGCAGGAGAGTTCTTGCTGTGTCAAGGAGTCCGGTTCGCTTTCGATGTGAGGCATCCGTTCCGCGCCTTGGAAGGAGCTATCCTGGAACTTCGGCGGCATGCCGACCTTGAGGTAGGCTGTGAACCCGGTACCCGAACGCTGAACTCTTCTGACGAGATGTATAGAAAAGTCGAATCGATGCCGCCCATTTCCGTGCTCGCGCTTTCCTCAAGTTCAGTTCCCTCGTCACAGACGCGTATTTCCACTATACCCCGAGCCAGATCATGCTTGCTGCGCTCTCTTTAGCTGATCGAGGGCTGGCCGAGAAACTCGTTCAAAGCGCCTTTGGTCCCACTCAGAGCGGAACCTCGAATGAAGGCGAGAAGGACCTCACTGGACACGAGATACGGGATAAGGTCATGGCAACAATCGAGGCGTGTAGGGAGCTACTGGCGACTGAACAGCCCGAGAGATTGGACGAATACTGGGGAACTGTATGTCAACCCCGGAGGTTGCCTTACTCGAGTTTTGGTGAGACTAACAAAGGGATAGGTTGAGGCGACCAAGGTGATCAAGCCTTTGATACGAAAACTGAAAAGGTGCAGAGATCCGGATCGTGCAGATCTTGTGGCCCTACAAAAGGCTCGACGAGAGTTGGCTTCGCAGAAGAATACGGGGAAGCCGAAAGCTGAAGGAGACGGGTCCTTGTTCGGCGGTAACGGCGGAGTGCTTGGCGGAAACGAGGCGCGGGATGCCAAGCGACGAAAGGTTACCGAAGGTGACGACGTATTTGGTCCAGCGTTGGGTTAAGTCCGAGGCATACGGATAACAAGCTGTTGCGAGGAGGCTTCGCGCGCAAATTCGCATACACGAGGCGCAATGGCGTCGGGTGTGCAGGCGAAGATTCGCCAAGGCCATGGAGGATGGCGGGACAGACGACTTGGCCTAATGCGGCTTTACGAAGAGACACCCAATATTTTCCTCACGACCCCCGGCGCTTCTTGCGATGGTGAACCTCAACGTGGCGATGCCCAGACTTGACAAATCCCCGAATTCGAAACGCGCCAGCGTGCGCCCCTCGTTTTTGGGCAGGTCGGGGAACAATCACCGAGAAGTGGTTCATCTAGACATAAGCGGAGGCCTCAACGTGGCCAACTCTATTGCATTCAAGACGACTTGACATGGGTATAGCTAGAGAAAGTGCAACCGCCAAGCAACGGTTCCCAGCGAGAGGAATGCGCCATTGGGTCACTTTATGGAATAAGCGCCAAAGTTGCGATCTGTCAAGTGAATCGATGACGCACCGTTTCCAAGATACTATCGTCAATGGTTATAGCGCAATGTGTTGGAGTCGGCACAGCCGGCTTTTAGAGCTCTTGGGTTCCAAGGAGCTTCCCCCATGTCGCTTGCTTGGCCACGCTTTCACAATGGCACTAAACCGATCGCGGATACTTGTCACAATGAATTTGGGGTCTAACCGGAACACCTCACCAAACAACTGGCACCCCATGGAGACGAGACACTTCCTAGAGCGAAGCCAAGGGGAGAATGGGAATGGCCCGACTGGCCCTGCATTGGGGTCGCTTTCTTCCTAGATATTGCGGGGAAGCGGCTGCAGGGCTACACAATAGTGCACCTCTTTCCCCCTTCTCATTCAAATTAATTCTGTCTCGTCTTGACAAGACATGTAGAAGTGGTTGACGATGGAAAGATGCCTTTCGACGATCCTGGTCTAGGTTCAATGACAGACTACGGTTACAGTATGCCAAAGCATGAGACGAGTGCCTTACCATAACCATGCCCTTGAATATCTCTAGGCTCGGTTTCGCGCGGTTCATACTATTATAAGCTGTAATAAAGGTAGTCATGACTAAGAACAAGGATTTCCATGTTGCCAGCCCGCTGGCATACATATGAGGCAGGAATACCAACCGGCATTGCACGGCTCGCTTGTTCGGCGCCATCGGAGTCTCTCCCGTCTTCAATGGCGCTAAGCGGTCTATCCTGACGACATCGACTTTTTCTGTCTCCTCCCTCACCCAAGCTGCGCCAGTCGGGCGCAGGCTTACGCAACTTCCAAGACACAACTTGCTGTCAATGGCGTCCTTGACTCCAATCCCCCAAGCTTCTAGTAGCCAGGCGGTTCCCTGGCATTCCGCATTTTTCTGGTAGCTTCGTGAAATCAGTCGGCAGAATGCTAATCTGACCGCAAAGGGACTCGGAATCGCATGTTCGAACGAGAAATACCTCTCCATTTTCCATCACGGGGTCCGTATGGCTTAGTAGTCTACGCCTGCACGACTGCAGCTCCTACTAGCAATGGCTCTTGGAAGATCTTTCGACTTGTAAGCAAGACAATGAGCGCACTGGCAAAGTAGCTGGTACGCGAGCAGGCGAGTTGGACCATGGTTGCCATGTTGTCGAGCTTCAATCATTGCTGGGTCAGTGCAAGTTCCCCCCTTGGCGTATACGCCGGCTAAAAACCACTCCACGATCGACTTGGCACCCGGCTGGCGATCCTGTTGAACAGCTTATTGGTCGTCTGCCAGCGTCGTGCTCTTTCGCGAGCTAAGGAGGCTTCTCCACCCCCCGTTCTGCATGTCTGCCCCGGTCCAGTTCAATGTCCCACTCCCTGGCGCGGTCGTGATGTCGACCAAGACCCTTGTCTGGGGACGAGCAGCCCGGCAGGCCTCCTAGTTCTTCACCCAGCCTGGGCAACAAGCTTGATTCGGCTCGATCTGGTAACCTACGACGACGCGATTGGTTTGATCACTCTTGGGCTGAGCTCACCAAGGTGTTTGGCATGATTCGTGTAGACTCCTGACGAGGAGCTCCCACATTACCTTAAATGCTCCCATCTCCGCCTCTAAAATTCCTTCGCCATTCCGTCCCGATCAGTTTCAATTAATAGTAGCCTTGATACCCATCCTTTTCAGACACGTTAGTTCCAGGTCTTTGTATACCAAATAGATATCATGCAGGTCAAAAACATTCTTCCCCTGGCTTTGGCCAGCACTGCTCTTGCCCAAAGCACGCAAAGCTTGACGGCAGCTCTGGCTTCTCAGAACTCGAGCTTGTCATCTCTCACAGGTAAGCGGTTCCTTTCTTCATGATTTGCCCTTCTTGGATGCAGTTCTCTAATGTGTCACAGCGCTTCTCGGTACCCAGCCGGCTCTTGTCGAAGCTCTCTCCCAGGCACAAAACATCACCATCCTGGCACCCAGCAATGCGGCTCTCGAGGCATTCCTCGCAAGCCCTGGTGCCCAGGGTGCTGCGACCAACCCCGGCCTCGTCGCCGCAATTCTTCAGTATCACGTCCTGAACGGCACCTATTACGCCTCCAACTTCACCGAAGAGCCGCAATTTATTCCCACTTTGCTGTCCAACGAGACCTACACCAATATCACTGGCGGGCAGCGCGTCCAGGCTCAGACTGTAGGAGGCAACGTCACCTTCTACTCTGCCCTGAGAGAAAACTCGACCGTCACGGCCGGCAACGTCAACTTCACCGCTGGCACAATTCACATCATTGACAAGGTCTTGAGCGTTCCCCAGCCGATTCCCGCCACTCTTCAGGCAGCCAACCTCACTGCTGCTTTGGGCGCTGTCCAAGCCGCAAACGTCGGCCCTGCTCTCACCGCCGCCAAGGATTTGACAATCTTCATCCCCAACAACGAGGCCTTCCGCTCCATTGGAAATCTAACCGCCAACCTGACCGCCGCGCTACCCAGCATCCTCCAGTACCACGTCGTCGCCGGCGCTGTCTTGTACAGCCCTGATATCACCAACACTTCATTGACCACCCTCAACGGCGGAAATGTTACTATTCGTGTCATCAATGAGACTGTCTACGTCAACGAGGCCGAGGTTCTCATTCCCAACGTCCTCGTCGCCAATGGTGTGGTTCATGTCATTGACAAGTAAGTCTTCAAGTCATACTCCAACGTATCAATCTCTGACCATTACCAGTGTCTTGAACCCCAACAACACTTCCGTGGAGCCTGACACCACCGCTTCTACCCGCATGCCCGCGTACACTGGCGCTGGCACCGCCACCGACGGCAGCAACCCCTTCACCAGCGGCATCACCGGCCCCACTTCTACTGCCCCGCTTGCCACTGAGACTGGTGCCAACAACGGTGGTGGTGTCCGTTCTACTTCCTCCAGTACTGAAGCTGGTCCCATGCGCACCGCTGCTGTCGGGGCTGCTGCCCTCTTCGGTGGTATGGCTGCCTACATGAATATCTAAGTGCATTGTGTTGCGACAAAAGTTATGGAAAGGGAAGAACCTTCGGCACAAAGAGCTTGTAGATGGCTGGAGAAGGGAATGTTGTTACGTTACTGGAAGTCGATACTTGCGGGTTGTAGCTTTAGTTCGTTCTTTTGATCAACTATTTCCTAAAGGTTAAGACGGAGATGGTGGAGAACTGTGGAGTTTCAAACCGAGGAGGATTGTAATACGCGAAGTTAAAGTCATTCACTTCAATAAGCCACATTTGGAATAATAAGTCCAATGTACCCAAATATCCCACTGCCATTCAAGTCATTTCAGCTATGAGTTGTATTCACGTATCGATCAGTGCATTTCCATAGTTGTTATGACTACAGAACCAACAATTGTGGTGTGTAACAAATGCTATGTCATCTCAGCACAGGAACTTTGTTGACATCTATTGTTTTTCAGTCAACGTGGAGCTTGGGTGACCGCCTATTCGCTGGAGTATTTCGGAACCGACGCGTCGGTACCGGACACCGGAGCCGGCTTTGTATCTACACTTGGACCCGTATCGGAAGCGATCTCAGGATCAATTGGAAGCGCGAAGGAACAAGCGTGAGCTTGGGGATACAACGAGAGGGTGCAAGGAATGTTTGCCACGATTGTTGTTGTTGTTGTTGTATTTAACGCCGTGGCGGCCGGGCTAGAGCCCTTACCGCAGACCTCCCGAAGGGTATATGGCGTGGAGGGCCGTGAGCCAAGGCTACCTACTCTACAGTACGTCGTCTCTTTACATCGTCCTCCAAATCATGCCTTGTGGCCACTACGCGTTCTGTCTGTCCCCGGTTCCCGCTGGTGCCCCAGTTTCATTCTTTCCCAAATCGTCCCTTGGAATCGGGAGGTTCTTTGTAGTCCGCACTCACATCTACGTAGGTGTGGATGCTGCTACCGCAGACAGATCTTCTGGAAGAAGTCCGTCACGCGGAGAAAGGCCTCGAAGCCTCGTGGGTCGGTGATTAATCTCTTGAAGTAGGCCTCGAGAGATCCCATAGGGCCTATGGGCTCGGGCATACTGCGAGAGTGGAGGGTCGGCCACCGTTGCCTCCTCGCCAGCGTTAGTCGACAGTAGACCAGGTGGTCCACGTCTTTCGCCTCTCCACAAGAGCACATCATTAGAGCGTCGTCGTGGTTGAAACGTCGGTGATATTGCTCGAAGTCCCCGTGACCCGATCGTGCCGCCAGCAGGTGATGTAACGTAGCCCGCGGCAAGGCCAGTTCAGGAGGGCTGGACAGAGCTGCCTCAAGCCCCAAGTCCGCGTACCGCGGCCTTCGCTCTTTATACCACCATCTCCTGTGCTGGCTTTGTAATTTTTCCCTTGCAAGCCGCTTGATGCCCGCTAGTGTTGCCATTTGACCCATCCGCGCCGGCAGTGTCGTTCCTTCTTTGGCCAGCCGGTCCGCGGCCTCGTTTCCTTCGATGCCCTGGTGTCCCGGGGACCAGTGCGTCCGTATATCAAATATCCTGGCCGCTTCTTGGATTTCGAGGAACGCGTCTTGTGACGAGTCCGGCGCCTTGCCGCGGATGCCTTGTATAACGCTGGTGTTGTCGATACATATGTGGATTGGATGACCGCGATTGGTGAGCAGAGCCCTTCTGAGGCCGGTTCGCGCCCCTTCGACCTCGGCGTCGAACACTTCTGCTAGTCCGAGTCGGCCGCACCCTTGTGCTATGCGTTTGGAGTCTCGGTAGATGACGAAGCCGTACCCCACGGCTCCGTTCGTCGCCCTGGAGCCGTCCGAGAAGACGATCATATGGCTTTCCGGTACTGTCTTTAGCCAGCGCTCGAAAGCTTTCGCAGCCTCTTCTTTGCATTGAACTACTATCTGATCCTGTGAGCTTGGCAGGTACTGTGATTGAAGGAACGCTGGTCTTCCGCATCTTGGCAGAAGTTCAGCCGTCCGTTGTAGTCTCGTCTGTTGCTGTCCCTGCTGGGAGAGCCGCGCGACTAGCGGGTGTCGGCGATCAATCCTCTGTAGTCGGACTGCGGCCCGTAAGCGGACGCCCTCTAAGGCGACTTTGGCTGACGGTAAGCCGGCGTCTCGGAGGAGGCTACTGGTTGGCGTTGTCCTCCAGACAGGCAGAACGGCCCTTGCTGCCGCTGTAATGACGCTGTCGATCTTCTGCACGAGCCCCTTTTGGCCTGTGTTGACGGGTCTTCCTTGGAGAGGCGGATTCGTGTCTGTCTCCGCTTGGCGTCTCGAAGCCGGCTTCGTGATACCTGCGTACCATGTTTCGGCGCCGAAGAGCGCGATCGGCAGTACGCAGGAGACGACGGCTTTTCGCACGGCGGCCGCTGGGAGTCCCCTCTTTGTGTTCGTAAGCTGTCTCAGATGTTGAGCTGCCCTCTTTGCTGCAGCTACTTTTGCGTCGACATGGTGCCGGAAGGACAGTCTCTTGTCGAACCAGACACCCAGCCAGCGTACAGGTTTCGTCGAGGCCTTGACCACCAAATCCCCCGCCCGGACCTCTGGCAGCTCCGCTGGCTGGCCGTGCTTCCTAGTAAAGTGGATGACCTCGCACTTGCTCGGGTCAAAGGAGACCTTGTTCTCCAAGCCCCATCTGAGAATGCCGGCTGCGCTTCGGTTGAGTATTGCGACGTTGCTCTCCAGGGAGGGGCTGATGGCCAGAGTGGCGATGTCGTCCGCGTACCCGAATCGCGCGTTCGGGTCGTCTTCAAGTATCTCTGCGATGTAGAGCAGAAAGGCAATGGGAGATAGTGGTGACCCCTGAGGCAGCCCGCATGACAGCGGGAAGTACTCCGTTGTGCTTTCTTCCAGTCGGACTCTAGCGGTGCGGTTGCAGCAGAAGCTAAAGATCAGTCTGGTCAGGCCATGTGGCCATCCCTGCTGACGCAGTCTAATGACGAGCCGGTTCCGAAGGACGGAGTCGAACGCCCCTTTTACGTCCTAGTCAGAAGTGTCGCCGTGAGTCCTTTTAGGAGGGCCATCTCGATGTCGTGGGTGAGGCAGGTCGTCAGATCGACGGCTGACCTGCCTTGTAGAGCCCCGATCTGTTGCGGACTGATGATGCGCTCGACAATCGCCAGGGACGCCATCTTCTGGCTATCAGTCGCTCTAGTCCCTTGCCCAGGCACGAGAGGAGCGCGATCGGCCGCCAGGACCCGGGCTTGGAGGCATCCCTGCCGGCCTTCTGGATCATGACCACCTCAGCTCTGCGGAAGGGCAGAGGAAAGTGGCCGGCCCGCATACAGGACTGGAATAGCTGCCTGACCGGTTCCGAGATGACATCCCAGCATGCCTGGAGGAGGCGTGTTGTGATGCCGTCCACACCAGGGGTCGTTGTCTTTGTTAAGGTGGCCGTCTTCACTTCTTCTCCGCTAACCATTGTCCTGCCAAGTAATCGCTCGCCTCGGGACGACGGGTACGTCAAACGGGTCACCCGGTGCGTCATCTTCCGCACTAAACCTGTCGAGAAGGGCTCCCCGAAGCGCTTGAGCCTTTTCGTTAGTATCCTCGATCGTCTGGTTGTCCACAACCAATGGGGGTGCTCTGGTCAGTAGGCTCGCCTTCCCGCCAACCCATGATCTGGTACAGGTCCCGGTCTGAAGCGACTCCATCGATCTTTCCGGCCCAGTATGCTCGCTTAGCTTCCTCACCGTGCTCAGGAACGCCTTTCGTTTCTCCATTAGATAAAGGTGCGCATCTTGCTCCGTCTCCCAGGCTTGTTGGTTGCGGGCAGCACGGTATGCTCTGTGGGCCTCTTGCGCATTCCTCCGTCCACCAAGCCGCGCCTTTACCATGTTTTCTCTCTTCTTGCCGACCGCCTCAATGGCTCGGGAGAAGAGCTCGACGATGTGACTTGCCTGCCCGTCCAGTCTTCCGGAGTAGGTTGATCCCCCAGATTGGGCATCGCAGCTTAGCCCCCCTTCGATCAGGTCTCTCAGCCGAGGCAGCGCCGAGTCGGGCACTGACAGTGGCCGTGGCTGCGGGTGGCCCTCTCCCTGTGACACTGGGCGTTTGAGTAGTGGTATGACGGCCACGATGGCCTCGTGGTCAGCTCCCGGGTGTAGCTGTGGGCTGACCTGCGCGTGCGCAAAAGGGATATTAGAGAAAAGCCAGGTCCAGGACATGTCCGCAATCCTGGGTTGCCACCCCAACTTCGCTGATAAGAGAGAGATTGTGGCCGTCTGCCCAGCC
>NW_026851384.1:0-24381 GCF_030913485.1 Colletotrichum godetiae
TCGACGCCTGTCAGCCGTCTCACGCAGTCGGCGGCAGCGCGAAGGAACTTTCGGTCCTCAAAGAAAGTGAAGAGCGACGGTATCAAATGTTGTCGTGAGACGTCACAGACCCGAGCTCTGATTTCTTCTCGTTGTTGCTCAGAGAAGTTTCCAAAGATGCGCCCACTGCTGAGGTCGCTCAGGAGCTCGTCGTGGTCCGCACTGAACGATCCGGGCGCTTTTCCCTGTAAGCGCTCTATGGTTGGTCGATCGATGAGCCGCATAGCCCGGGAGTCGCCGCCGCATATCTCGCTCCAGACCTTGAGAATGTGTTGCAAGTAATGTAAGTTAGGCTACCGCTGGTCAGACGTTGCATTGCCATCGATGTGGGTTGATGTTGTACCTCTTCGCACCTCATGCATATGACCTGGTGTACCACGGTGAGTCGAAATCCGCAAAAGAGCGCGGGGACAGCCAAGAGTGCGTCGAAGGCGTCGGTGTATTTCTTGTGGCGGAACAGTTGATCCAGAAGGTGTCGACGGTTCTTGGAGAGAGCGGCCAGCCGTCCCAGCCAGATCCTCTCAAAGAAAGGGTTTCCGTCGCCGTGATGTCCCTGGTATCCCCGAATCTTGCAGTAGAACTCGCCATCGTCGGGTTCCTTTTGGTACTCATACTCTTCGACAAAAAGCGTCCGCAGATCGTCGCTCAGATCTCTGTAACGTCAGCGGGCTCCACCGCGGTGTCTGCCTTGCGAACGCACCGTCTAGATACAGGTCGACTGTCCAATGCTTGTCCGCCCCGTCGAACACGTCGTCGGCTGCCATGATACGATCTGACCCCTGGAGGCATTCGAGCTGTACACCAGGCGGTAGCCCGAGAACTGGGTAGGGCAACGCATCGCTCTGGAGCCGAGAGGCCGTGATCCCTGCGTTCATCAGGGCGGCTTCCAGGTCGAATTGACTGATTGTCGCCTTTGCATGGTGTCGATGATCTTCTTGTCGGCACCCATGCTCCTCTCGGTATAACCTCTTGAGCGGTTCGGAAACGGGCCGACGAACGCGGTCCGCCGTCCTCGGCGTTGGCTTCAATGACGATATACTGATGCTGCAGTACCGCAGAACTTGGCGCGACGCTCGTCTTCAAGTCGCCGATTGACTTGGGTGAAACTGCCTTCTACCATTGCGGCCTCTCTGTGCGTACGAAGTGGGTTCGGGAGCCAAGTGGTTGAATCTACGGGAAACCGATGGGGAGTAGAGCGAGATGACTCCCACACTTCAGGTGGTTAGTTGATTCGTGTTGCGAACTCCAAACTCGGCTTCTGGCAGATTACCCTTGAAGGAGCTGGAAACGACGCTCATCGACTCTAGTGCAAATCCGATGTCACTTTTCTTCTTTTGTCTCTGTTGCTCTTTTCTTCCCACGTAACTATGTGTTTCCCGTTTTCCCCTTTCCTCTTCTTTTCAACAGAGCCCCCGACGTTAATCTCGAAACTATTCGCCAAATGGAGCTTCTCAGGATCGTCAAAGCCAGACAAGATGGAAGCTCTGGGGCAGCCACTATTCTGATCAAAGCGGCATCGCCGTGGGCTGCCTACGAGAAAATGTACCGACAGTTGCTCGGAGACGACGACATTGTTCTTGTTGCCGAGAAGAGAGGGATATCTGGCGACGTCGTAGACATTCGCCACTTTCCAGAGTTATCTGCACAGCAAACGAAGATGCTCCAGTCGATTCAGCACCCGAACATCGTCACGGTCCATGAAATTTATAGCAACAAGGCGAATCATCACGTCGTCTACGAACATATGCCACGGTCGCTGCAAGAGGCCGTTGGGAATCCGTATCTCAATCGCCAACGTCTGGCAGCAATCATAGGGCAGGTTGTGCAATCCTTCCCATGAAAACATGACAATTCACGTTTTCTCACAGGTAGACAGGTAGTCGAGGCGCTGGTTCACCTCGAGAAAATGGGACTGCAGCACGACCGTCTCAGCTGCTCGTGTGTTTTACTCCATCCTAGCGGAAGGGTGAAGCTGAGTAATGCCTAGTCTCTAGTCCGTTGGCGAATCTGGCGCTAATCAGGGCATCTAGGCGGCCAGGAAGATTGTCGACCGCTCAGCCGTAGGAAAGACTTGGTCGACCTAGGCTACACGATGATGGAACTATGCAAGGATATGTGAAGGAGGGCGCCAACCTGGGGCTAGACGACCCGGAGCAGTGGGACCCGGAAGTTGTAAGCTTCCTCTCAGCGACAACAACCGCATCATCTGCGGCCGAATTGAGCGAGGTTAGCCTAACATGATGCCACACCAAGCCAGTCGCTAACGTGTATCTAGCATCCTTTCCTACGTTCGTGGCGGAAAGAAAAGTTGAAAGGATTGGTTTCTCTGGTTATGACATGGACTCGGCAAGACTATGAATATCTCGGGTGGCAGGAAAGAACTAGCAGAAAGCAATACATTGCGTGTCTCTCGCTGGGCCCATTTCCTGACCGCTGCATTGATTGAGGACAGTGGGCGGATGTGAAATACAACTGCCGCTGCACAGTGAACGCTGTTTCGAGACGCAGTGGTGACAAACCCTGGCGGCAGCGATTCGGACATGGGTCTCTCCATACAGGTCACTCGTAGAACCTGCTCAAGAAGACTCCCGCGTGTGCGTCTTTGCTTGCGCAGAAATCCGCGCCAGCCTTTCTGCGCTTGAGCGCATTTCTGCGCAAGCGGCTCTGCTTGAGCATGTTCCTGCATGGGCGACTCTGCTTGGGCGTGTTCATGCGTGGGCGGCTCTGCTTGAGCGCAATCCTGCGCAGGCAGCTTTGCTTCGGCGGCATTTACGCCTGAGCAAGCATGCCGAAGCAGTCTTCTGCGTATGCAGCTAGTATACCGGCAAATTCGTCAGGGCATGCCTGCTTGGTTGAGGCAGCTGCAGCGCAAGCTCCCGTTCGACCCACGTTCAGGGCAGAAATCCATCGCGATGAAGGGTAATGAGCATTCAGCTATTCCGTGCGCATGTGAGATAGTGTACAATTCAATTGAGCTGCTAGCTAGCCTACACTATGTATCTAGCTTTAACTACCCAATGCATGTTTTGCTTTTTCGGGTGGGCCCCTGGATCTCCTGTGTGTTCTGAGGGAGATACAAGACGTCAGATCACTCCGGCATATGGCGCAGGCCATCCAACAAATACTGGTACACTCCGCACAAAACGCATGAGACGAGAAGCCACAGCCTGTCACTGATGTTGTAGCTATCGACGTTGCCGACCATTGGCCTCCGTGAACCGTGTAAAGGTTCAAAATGGTGGACAGAAATTCAATCAGCGAGTCTGCCAGCGTGGGTCTGCCGCTTCGTCAGTGAAGGAACTGGCAAAATCCAGCCAAAGGCGGCCAATGTGACGCGAACGTAGATGAGAACACGATGTAGCCCGCCAGCAAGAGCCACGAGAAGATCTTTGCCAGAAGAGACCACCACCAGTCTATCTCCTTGTCGTTCTCCAACACCATCTGATCATATCTAGACACGGCATAGTTCTTGAACTGCTCGTTATTGTCGTGCTTGGCAGGGAAGTAGTCGCCGTCCTTCATGGTCACCAACTACAACGTACGATTACCTGAGAGGATGAAGGAACAAACCACAACACCGTCCAGACGAATGATAGAAGGCCTGAGCAGGAGCCGAAAGCAGCCCAAAAAACAACACGCCGGAGTTCACGTACTTCAGAAACGTGAGCGAAGAATTCCAGGACCTCGAAGAGGCTCTGGCCCCTTGCACCAGGGCTTCTCTCGTCACCGGCTACTTCGGTCTTCTCGAGGCTGGTAGAATTGTGCATTCTCATATCCGAAACTGGCTGAAGCATTCTGGCAGGGTAGATACAGATCAGACGTTTAAACGCCTTGCCTTGGCAGCCTAGAATGAGGTACAATTGGCCAGGTAGTCCGCTCTTCTCTGCTCCATGTACGACCGAGATTTTCTGAGCAGCTCTTCCAGCTGATCGATCAGATCCACAAGCTCACGTACGAAGCCGACAATGACTTCCCGTAGCTGCCACATCGCCCTGAGCTCGCGATAGAGTGCCATAGCCTCCTGCCGCAAGACGTCGATGACCATGTCCTGCTGCTCTTCAGCCTGCTTTGTAAGCCTTAAAAGCAGGTCGTCAAGCTCGAAGGTGTCGGAGTATACGCTTGATGTGCGGCGAGGTTCCATCTTGGCTGCAGCATCCTTCAGATCTGGTCATGATCTGTTTAAGTACCTCGAAGGCGTCTACTTTCAGCTCCTTGACCGCCTGCATTAAGTAGGGTCAGTCGCCAAACTCGTAGATCTCGAGGGGCTTGGTTCACTCGCGAACACCCGCCAGTTGCTGTGCTGGCTAAAAGTGCAAATGCATCGCTCTTCGCGTCAGTCTTCTCAACGCCGGCTACCATCGCCTGTTCAAACCGTCGTCGCTCATAGCCAGCCAGCTATTTTCGACCAACGGGCCAACATAACACTAGACGCGGACCGATTCAAACTGTTCTGTACTCGCCCTCCCTCCCCGCGACTTGCTGCCGGGCTGATTGAGCATGTGCTCACGAGAGTCCTACCCATCAACAGCGACATATGGAATTTCCCCTCAGATTTGGCAGTTTTCTTACGCCACCTGCTGTTATGGGCTGATATCAGTGGAGCAGTACTCTGTGGCAGTCTGATTTACTTAGAGCGGGGTCTTTGGCGACCAGAAAAGTCTCTCATGACGGAGGCTCATCGGCATTCGCGCGTCTTGGCGGCGATTATCCTTGCTCGGAAATACTTAGAAGATGTCACATATAAAACGTCGTTCTGGGCCGGCCTCGCGGCCGAAGCATGCTCATTTCATTTCACAGACTATGATATCAATGCGGCGGAGAGTAGACTTTTAGGGGATGTAGCTTGGGACTTGAGTATAGACAGTCAGGAGATGCACAGAATGATAAAGCTGGTCAGTGGTTCGGATACTGCGCCGGAGCTTTTGTGTCACAGGCCTATCTCTTTCCAATCCTAGGAACAGGAGCAGCATCGTGTGACTTGGCCGACTTGATCAAGTCGGAACGCAGAAACCCATTTTTACCACGGTCTTTCGCTCCATCCATGACTCATACTGGCGTTTGACTGTTCTATTGTAAATTCCACTGGCTGTGGCTACGTACTGTACAGTATTGATCATAAGTCACTTCCTCTCTCGCAAACATTTTCAATCTTTGAGAAGCCGAAAGCTGCTGTGATGGGCCTCCGCAAACCTCTGGTACGGCTGTAGCGGTTGGTTTGCAACCCAAAATATGGGGTCGGGATGGCGTACGACAGTGCGAGGGGCAGTGTGGAATCAAGAGCTACTTCAAAGTATCCATCACCGGCTTTAACAGCAGTCACTCTTGCACTTCTAATCGTGGTCGCATGTACACAGTGAGAACGACTTTGGCCCAGCCTGTGTGGGTCAAGTCCTAAAAGATGAGGTGTGTTGCCACGAGGAAGCAACATATGATCAATAATTACTAAACAGTCCTGCTTTTCTCATTCAGCATCCACAGGCCAAACTGTAGATGCCCAAAGTATGCACCTGACACGAAAGGTTGCCATCAAAACGCCCGATCGACGTTGCAACTACGACAGGTGTGGGACCTGCAATATTGTCGTCGAAGGAGAAAACGAAACAACCATACACTCAAGCATGTTGAATGATGAACTGGAAGACAATTCCCTCGAGAAGCAACAGTCGTGGCTATCTCTCGTGGCGTAAGTATGCTCTTTGCTTACGATACCTTGTCACCGCGAGCAGTCAGATTTTGATGCGCCAGAGAGTCAGAAAGACAGCGTAATCTTTGGGAGTCGGCCTCGGCTGTAACTAGGAAGGTCGTCATTTCTCGGTGCAGAGTTAACCCCTGTTCAAAGGGTAGAAAGCGGCGTAACAATTCTCAATGCTACAGTACAATCATAGTTGCGTTGGTCGTCAAAAAAGAAGTGGATGGGAACGAAACATTACTGCTCCAGGGTACTAGCGCCAGATGTCAGCGCCACATCTGGTCGTAGATAAAGGTGGATCCACTTGGAAAGGTGGGGGGGGGGAGGGGGCGTCACATCAAAAGATGCGCCGCCGGATGGTCCCGCCAGACACTGGCGCCAGATCGGGCCGCACCCAGGAAAAGCACAGGTCCCTCGCACACGCCCTACACCCCGGGCCGGGACCCGCCTGCTGAGCCTCTTCTGTCTCCTGCATTCTTCGTCAACTTCTTGCCTTTGCTCTCCATCTGACAGTCTAGATCCAGCACCCCGGTCGCTCCACAGTTTCGTCGTCCAATCCAGACCTGGTCTAGATCCCGCCTGCCAAAAGCCCACCGCGGCCGTTTGCTCATCTGGAACCCGCAAGTTTGATGTTTGCCCTCAAACCCCCGCCACAACGCTCACCCAGCGATTGTTCGAGATGCAAGAATGTTTGTTTTCCAAAGGCGTACAGTGGGACTCTGATGTCATTGCACAACGAGCTGGCTTGACTTTTCTGATGCTGCTGACTCTGAGCAGAGGAAAGGAGGTTGATGAAAGTATAAGTAGGGAGGTCTTTTCTCACTTGGATTCGGAAGTTTTCTTGGTGGGCTGGGCTTCCAGCCCCGCCCCATCGCTGAGATGCCGTTGACCCTGCGTTGACGCTGCCATATAGCGGTGCCGTTGATGAATTTCCAACGAGGCCGGGCAACGGCTTCTGCATTTCCTTGTTTTCCGTCGAATGAACATTCTCGACGAGGCCGAGCAACGGTTTCTGCATTTTCTTGTTTTCCGTCGAATGGACATTCTCGACGAGGCCGAGCAACGGCTTCTGCATTTCCTTTGTTTTCCGTTGATGATCATTCCAACGATGCCGCCGAGATGCTTTTCCTCGAGCGATGTGGGCGGCGAAATTCGGACTCTGCAACCTCCTCGTGGTGCCGCCTGGGAACCTATCCTTTTCAGTGATAGAGCCAGTGCAGAGACGTGACAGCGTATGACAGCGTGTGACAGCGCGTGAGTGCCTGGGACGGCGGATGTCACCCGCTGGCTGTTGGGTAATTAATTAGTCAGGCTCTGGCAGCTTGTGGATCGTTCTTGTAATTAGAAACAGGACAACGTTCGCTGTCTTCAATATACGGTTGTGCCCTCGGAGCTCCCATGTTCAGTTTCCATCCACAATGATACCGTCTCGTCGTGATGGCCACTGCTACAGATTCTCGTGTGATGTGTGAAAAGCCCCATTGAGGCTACTCTCGCATATGTGCAGCCCTATAGCGCCAATAACAGTAAGAAGCCTCTGCTGTAGACGACTGAGGGTGCGTGTCGTCAGTCAGATAGTGGCTTGTGAGTGTTGCATCAAGCTTGCATCGAGACACTCGCGCAGTCACAGTAAAATCCAGATTTGCCACGTATCTGACACTAGCCAGATTGGCACAGCTAGCCATCGGGGCGTTGAAAGGGGCTGAGGGTAATGCAATGTTACCAAAGGCCATACAGCACAGCACGCCAGTTCATCCCTTCTTCCCTCGTGGTGCTGGTGGGAACCGGCCGTTTACGCCACGTTTTGTAGCTTGACGGACATACAAGTGGCTTTGAAATGCCTCTGGAAATGTCTTTGAGCGGCAGAAATGGTTCGGTCAGGGATTGCAAATGTGGCAGTCGGTACGAGCCTCTTGAGGTCGGGCGGGCGTGATTCTTGGAGGGTGGACCTAACAGAGCTGTGAAGCAAACCCAGACGTTGCGAGCTAGAAACTGATTTTGGTCGCAGCTATATCGTGCTCGCATTGCACGGTTGGGTGGTGCGCCCAGAAATGCAAAACTGGAGCCAAGCGGCGTGGCAATCCGTTGCGGCTGTTGGCTGCTTTTGTTGCTCCGTGCAGTTCTAAGTAGAAAGCATATTTGGGCTGAGCCGCAGGCTTAACCAGCTGGTCAACTTCGGTGCCCAGAGACATTTCCCTTATTGGCACTCTTCCGTCAGTCGGTTCTGGCTTGCCACCGCGAGTGTGTAGCGGGTCCAGACACGAATCCTTGTACACGAAGCCTCGTACATGAACCCTCGTGCCAGAATGGTGTTGGGGGTTACAGTATTGCGAGTCATGACGGGCCCGTCTTCTGGGATTTGGCGCGCAGGCAGCATGTGTTACAGTACTGTATCTTTCTTGTTCTTTAGCTTGGCAGCCAGGCTGGGTTGTCTATTATTATCTCGTCGGGAAAGTACTTCGATGATCGCTACCCGCGGTCGACGGCGTCGTTTTGCGGCACATGTTGAAAGAAGGCTTTGCTCCCATAGCCCCCACTCTGTTCCTCTATCTAAGCGGTCTCAAGGGCCAGGACGATGCCTTGCGTCTCTCCCGTATAGCCCGTCGAAGTTGTGTTGTCGTTGATCATCAACGCAATCGTATACTGTACTGTACGATCTGCATTCAATGACAGCATGCTACCGTAGAAGTGCTGGTAAGCCTGTTGCCGCCTCCCGCGGCAGATCCCGCAGCGAATCCCCAACGAAGCTCAACTTTCGTCGGATGGCGTAGCTGCACGATATTGCCCATTTCCAGAAGCCGCGCCCGATCTTCGAATCGGACAGTCGTGTGATCCATGTATCAACGTGAAATGATAGGAGACTTCCACTTGAACTCTACTGGCCATCTGAGTGAATCCTGCGCCGATGCGTCGAGTGCTGGCACAGTGGCTTCTTGAATCCTCTAATAAGACATGGTACTTAAACCCAATCTTGCCCCAGCACGGCCATATGGCGGATGAATGTTCTTGTCGTGACATCGCACGCGCACACCATTTGCCGTTGCAACTTCCTGGCCAACGGGTGTGGAATATCTCGGGCTGGGAATATCTCGAGCTGGTCTTTCCGTGCCCCATCGTTCGAATGAACCCTGACAAAGTGTACTCTATGCCAGTGACTGCCAGTGACTGGGAGAAACGGGGCGAATTGGGCTTGTTCGTTGCTGAATTCCCCATGTGGATATATGCCCTGATGCGCATCACGTAGTCGGTGTCTGGCTGACTTTCTTGTGGCACACGGCCTCCAATTTGTAAGTGTGTCGTGCACGGCACGCGCTCGGCTGGTGTTAACGGAGTACTTGAACATGGAGGCTTCGGTACACTCGACCCTCACTACCAGCTCATCGCAGGTGTGCGGCCGGCAGATCTTTCTCACGTAGACACAGAAGCTCGAGTGAACCGTCCACATCGCCGCGCGAAGGCTATGTGTCGAGTTTCTAATCCACCGCGGATTGTGTTCATTCAATATTCCCACGGGATACAGCAGCTACAGACCCGACGTCACAAGTGAGCTCTGCTTCGGAGAAACCCCGTCTTTTTCTGTCAGCCCGGTTCGCCGATGTTAGCGATAGGTGAAATTGCCAAAGAGGGCTGGACAAGCCAAGGCCGAAGTCGCATATAACGCTACAGCGCAGATGGGCCAAAACACAAGGGTTTTGTCAAGGCTGTCACCCGACTTGCCAGCCGAGGAGAAAATTGACGAGCGACTGTGTGGTGAGGCAGACGTATCCCTCGCTGCTGTGACCGAGACGATAGCAACGATGCTCGATCTTGTGTACGTACTATATGCTGAAGAGTACGGCTGCCCCGGCGAAGATGGACGCCAAATTCTTGGCCGGCGAGAGATCTGGAAGCGTTGCAAGATTGATTGATTTGCGAACGACTGCACCTCAGCTCTCGTCTCGGACGTTTCTTCTCGCCGCCCTGTGCATTTTCCTTGACAATTTCTTGCGTATCTGGTCCGGACTCAGGCCTTGGAGCTCCGGACAGAAAATTATCTCCCTGTGTTTGATGGAGCCACCATCGTCCTGTGCCGAGCAGGACCAGTAACGCAGCTGCCCGCTTCTACTGAGGCATCCGTACACAGCTTGCCGTTGGGCGCCCGAAGATGCTAGCCAGCCGACTTCTGCGTACTCTAGACGCGCACTCCTTCTGCTATTCGGTACTTTTTGTGATGGTTTTCGTTTCGCTTTGTTCTTTTTGGGCAATTTTCGTAAGGATTGCTTTTTGTCGTTCGGCTGTAGTCGGGGACGTTGGTGCTGGTCGGGCCGAACTGCTGCTTTCGGGACTGTGAACTTGTCAGCGCCTGTTCACTATGCGTACACAACACGTACCTGGCCTTGAATATAAGAAGATCACGTCGTCGTCAGAGTCGTGGCCCAGTGGTGATGTCCTCGTCGTTGCGGATGCCGCGGCTCTTGGAAATGCGTTTGTGGTAGATGCTGATGTGCTCCACGTACTAGGCCTCGAGCCTAGACGTATCACATCATCGAGGTTCTCATTCGAACTCAATACCGTCGTCCTCGTTTCCGATACCATATCCATCGACTGGGTGTCTGTGGTCTGTGGTCTGTGGTCTGTGGTCTGCGGTCTGTGATGCATGCTGATATGAAGCTGTAATGGGGTGCACCACTCGACGGCTGATGCTTTCGTTGGGATGGTCAGAGAAGCTCGGACCATGTTAGCCATGCACTCCTCGGTCAGAGAAACACTCCAATTCATGCTGTTTCTGGGCGCACGATTACTCATAGGGCATTCATGTAATTGGCCCAAAGTCAATGGCTACATTGCTTGAATGGCTGAGCAAAGGATCAACGTGCCAGCCAATATCAGGAAAGAGCATGTTGAATAAAATAGAATAGTGTGACAGAGTACCATGTTCGCACTGCACAGGCGAAGCGCAGCGAGCGGCATGGATCCGCCTGCAGTGATGCTGCGTTTTAAGATAAGCCTCAGCCCAAAAATCATTCTTCTTAGCTACGCTACGCATACCAATTCAGAGGAACCGTCCGTCATACGTCCTTTCCTTCTCTACCAAACGCACACCCTACCGCTTTAATCTCGGCTGCTTACGGCTTGCACCCTCGTCTTCTTCGTCGTCGTCGTCGTCCCGTCGCCGTTTCTTACGATGATCAGAGGTGCCGAAGCACTGCTCGAGCTTTTGGCTCCGCACCAGCCGCTGCACGGTAAACGGCGAGCCGCTGATGTCGCGACCCTCGTCGGCGGTCTCCCATAGGCGAACGGCGAACGACTCCTGCAGACTGGCCACGCGAAACTTCACGTCCAGACGGAAATGACCATCTGGGAAGGCTGCCGGGTATGACGCAAAATCACAAGCTACTTTATGGCCGCCGACGCGAAAATACGCCTTGCCGCTCGCGAGCTGCCGCATCAACGCCGTCAGGCTCTCGGAGCGAGCGCGCAGCCGGCAACATATCTGCCCGCGGCAGTCGTACCCCCCATCGGAGAACAGGTACGGCCGCGAAGCACGCAGCTCAAAGACGAACAGCTCTGCCCTCACGCACAACACCAGACGTCTCAGGGCGGGGAGGCCTTCAAAGGTGCACCCATCGTCTTCTTCGTCGTCGAAGCTGGACAGGCTGTCCAATGGCGGCTCGGAGCCGTCGAACTCGACATCGAAGCGGAAGAACTCACCGGATCGACCCACCTTCTTCTGTGCGACGACCTGCTGCCAGGCGTTCTTGTCGCGGTTCCGGAACGCCCGCGCCAGGCGGAAGAGGAAGCAGTCCCACCACCCGCCGCCGGACGAGCTCGAGGAGGAGCCAGTGCCCATCGAGGCCAGAAGGCTTGGGTGTGGCGCTTCAGGGAAAAGGGAGGCCACCTCTTGCAGCGCGATCGAGGACGGGTTGTTGGCCACTAAGCCGCCGTCCTGGAAGGTGCCGAGGCCGTCAATAGACCAAGGCGTGAAATAGCTATGGCATTGTTAGCGGCGTTTCGCAGCATTCGGCTGTAGGCATTGTTTGCGCCATCCAATTGTAGGATGGCGAAAAGAGAGCGAGATGGGGGGAAAAGGGGGGGGGGGGGTCAAAAGAAAAAAGCCTGGCACGGACTACGGAGCAGCGGTTGCACATCGGACACTGCACACCGGATTAGCCAGCTAGTCACCGGAAGCCACAGGCCTCACAAAGAATCACGCGGGAAACCACAAACATCTCCCACAAAGCCACGCGACCCCCATCGGCGGTTGTCTTCAAGAGTTCATAATCTATACAGTCCGTTAGCATCGGCTCGCGGGCTTCGATTGGCCTTGATGGAGACGGGGACGAAGAAAGGGACGGAGGCGGGGAGGCTACCGCGATCGCCGGCACGCTGGCCCACTCCGTTGTAGCTGGTGAAGATGCAGGCGCTTGCGTCTTGCACGGTAGCAACTGTCATGCCAACCATGGCACCCATCGTGTCGGCCGCCGAGTAGTCGGCGATGCTTCTGCCAGAACCGAACATGTCTCGTAAAGCCTTCTCGATGTGCTGCGACGGATACCTGCTGTCGAAGAGGAGCAAGGCTGCGGCACGCACGACTGTGGCAAAAAAAGGAATCCGCATCATCAGTCGTATGAAAGAACTTATGATGGGAACGGACGGAACCCGGCGAGGCGTGAACGCGTGGTTCGAAAGGGACTCGAAGCGCGCGATGCACTCATCCACCGTCCACCCGTTGATGCAGAGGGCGCCGGCGCTGATGGCACCTGTCGCGATCGGTCAGCCAGGGGAGTCGCCCACATCTGCACCTGCAACAACGACAGCATCCCGCGACGTACCTGAGCTCGTCCCGAAGACGACGTCAAAGTTCTGCTGTACCGGATGGCCGGGCAGCCCGATGTCGTGTTCGAGCTGCTTCAACACCTTGAGGGGGTACTTGCCCCGCGTCCCGCCGCCGTCGATACACAAGACCCGCACCGACGCGGTGTCCGGCTTCACACGTATCTGCATGTCAACGTTTTGTCCGCAGAGGATACACTCGGCGACTTCGATGAGCCACGGGTCGGCCGCACTTGCGACGCCAAATACCTCGACACAGTTTAGACAGTGACCGTGACCGCACGCGGGAAAGACCTGCGGAGCGCGCCGCAGACAAAGGTAGCACGTGCTGTCGGACTTGAGCTGAGCCCAGTCCTCCGCGAAGGCGGCGACAAGCTGTCGATGCAGCGACGCCGAGGCGTGGCCCGTCGTCAGCTGCCGGAACATACGGACCATCTGGGCCTCGACCATCTTGGCGAACTGAGACGGCAGGAGGAAGTCGGTGGACCCTTCTTGCGCGAGGACGGCGGTGCCGCACACGTTGTGGCACACGTCCTTGTAGAACATCTGGAAGACGTCGCGCGGATCGAAGACTGCGGGCCGTCAGTGAGGACCAAAAGGGACGCGTGCCCGTGAACGTACGGTGCATGTCCGGAGGGTACTGGTCCAGTATGAAGCTGGAGGCGATAACAGGCACGGCGAATCTCTTCAGGTCGTCGACGGAGTCGCAGTGCGTGAGGAACCCTGCGAGGTGCGCCGGCAGATCCGCCGCCACCGGGTTGTCGAGCCGGGAGACGGCGAGGAAGTCGAAGGGCGGCGCGCCGGCACCGCCGACGTGCTCTGTGGCGTGGCGGAGAAGGCCGGCGAGGTGGGTGGCCGAGAAGAGGCAGCTGGCGAGCACGCGCTCGACCCGTTTTGTCTCCGTCATGTAGGACAGCTCATTGCTGAGTATGTCCCAACGCAGGGAATCAAGGCGGCGTCGGAGAGACTTAGGTGTCTTGTCGGCCAGGCTGATGACGCGGACGCCGTGGAATCGTTCGGACACGTTGGCGCTTGTTCGCTTGCGGACGGACTGTAGCAGGCGACTTCGTGCGGAATCCTCTTCGTCGCCATTCACGACGACCACTAACCAGGGCCGCACCGACGATGTGGACGGCGTACTCAGGTTCAGCCACGACGCAAGACGCTGGGCGACGACGTCTACGCCGCCAATATCGTCGGCAAAAAAACACACAGCATCAGCAAACGGGAGAAGCATGCGATTATAGACATGATCGCCAGCTCCAACCGTTGTGGGCGGCATCGCGGACGGCATCGCGGACGGCATCGCGGACGGCATCGAGGACGGCATGGTGGATGCGGTGCTTCCACCGTGAGAGACCGGTAGTGGCCTTGCTACAACTTCATGGCAGAGCGTAGATTTCCTCGGCCTCCCGAGCCGCTTGTGGGGCGGGATATCGGCATCGGCAATCAGCGTCGGCCTTGCGCCGGACGCGCCGACCGGGGCGACGGAAAGGTGGATCTCGCCGTGGCCCCGGGTCGTGTTGGGCCTGGTGATGTCCACGCCGAGTCTCTGCATGGCAACCCTCTTGGTCGTATTTCCTATCAGCACGAGCATACTCGGATACTGGCTGTCTGGGCGTGGCAGACTGTCCAGCAGTCTCTGGGCACGATCCGAGCTTTCGACGACGTACGCCTGGTCTTTGATGGCCACGCGCAGCCAGCCAGTGTGTTTACAACGGGACATATTGCGCACTGGATCAGGAACAGCCACACCGGGTAGACGAGGCGCGTGCCTGTCTTATAGGCAGTACAGAAGGCAACTCGAAAGCCAAAATGGGCTGGGAGGATGGACTCTAAGCCCGATACCCTGGATGAACCTATAATCGTCTGTGATCCAAATGCCAATACTCTGAAGCCATTTGCGTCCGAATCTTCATTCAAAGTCAAGCGTAGGTCCATCCGGCTTCGCAAGTGAGCTTTCCAACACACATCAAGTGCGGGAAGATCGAATTGGCGCATGCATTCCCTGGCATGACAGCACATATCTTATCCGCTGTCTGTAGTTCTATCTCGGCGCCGTTCGGACAGTGGCCCATCCATGCTCCAGTGCTATAACGTACTCCTATGTAGTTGCCAAGACCAGATTCAACCGTCAGATCTCCCATTGCACGGACGTTTCCGACGGCGGACTAGAACCCACACCCATGCTCGTCAACATGGGAGCAAACGCTGTCGGGGCGCATAATGGCTGTCTGTCATTCACGTCTGTCCAACAAAATTGTTGTCGGCCACAGAGGCAGCTGCAGTAGGGCCAGTGGACGTAGCGCCCACTATCCAGGTTCCAAGCCCATAGCGGATCATGCATGTGCTCCAGGCCGTCTTGCGTCGAAGTACTCGGTGTCGGCGTCGGATACTCGGCGGAGGTACCGCTTTCCGGCTGGCTCCTCTCGGGCGACGTGAAGCCGCCGGCAAATGACCAAAACCCATCTCCGCCGCGATCACTTCCCGACACGTTTCCCGGCGAGGCGTCGTGCAAAGTGGGCGCGCAAGACGGAGGAGGTGATGCGGCGCTGATCCTCCATCTGGATGACCCCTCTGCTTTCTTCCTGCGACTCGCCCGGCGATCCGTTCGGGGCTTACGCGTTGGTTGAAATTCCGTCAATCCTGCCTCAGCGAGCTGCCAGAGGGAGCCTTTTCGTTCCACTCGTTGAAAGGCCTGTGCACCACAGATTACGACTTAGCGGGAAAAACTACACCGTCACATCGCTGACGCAACTCGCTAGCGTACCTTGTTCACGCTCAGGTTCGAGCGAACGCTGTTTTTCCATCCTTCGCCTCCTTTGTTGGCTCTCCAGGTGTTTTGCTCAAACCAGTGGTAGAGTTCGCCCAGCCCCATTGCCTTCGTTTCCTTGCTGTGGAGTGCGATGTAGATGAGTTGCGCGAACGTCATCTTCTGCTCGCCTTCGTCCAACCACGTGTTAGCGGTCGCCGATGGTTCGATGGCTGTGCCAGGCAGGCGTGGGAAGGCCAGATCCACGCTGAAGGGTTGGTGTGGTGCGCCATGTTGTGCTGGCACAAATTGCGGCTGCAACAGCTGTCTCGTGCTCACGTCTTCATGAGACGTACGGTGGTGCGGTGGTCGAGGGAGTGGAGGAGATTGGCATTCGGAAGGAATGGGGGACGCGCGAACAGGGTCCATCGGATCACGTTGCTTGCTGCTCGACGATGGACGAGCCATGTATTCAGATCAAAGAGTCGAGGCGGATACTGTATGTAGCTACATTCGTGAGCGCCAGTGAGTTCAACAAAGCCATCTATTTGACAAGAGCTCTTATTTCGCGCTCTTATTCGTGAGCCATAGCTTGGTGTTTTTCCCATTTGCCGTCTCCCAGTCGTTGGTAGCATGGCGTCCAGCGCCAGAATGAATTCCTCCCCCAAAGATTGACTGCATCATTTTCGCCATGCCCGTACTGTGAATCAAATGCTGTCGGAGACCCATGACCAAGGGACCAGGAGCGACTACGGATTTTTGGCTCCGTCGGTGGTAGGATCCGAAAGGGTATCTCGCCACCAACGACCTACCCTTACATACGTCAAACAAGGGAGTTTGGAGCCATCCACGGTGGACAGCCGAATGTAGATGTCGTTGTCTGGGGCTCGCAGAGTACGCCGCAGGAAGTGGCCGATTGTTGCTTCTACGCTGTTGCCGGATCTGTACTGGGAAACAAGCTGCCAGGGCCCAATCGACTTTGCTGTCGACGGCTCTTTCTCAAAAAGAACGCCCGCCGTCGTAGGCGAACGGCCAAAAACGGCTGCGGCTCCAAGCATCTGGGCCGGCTAGGCGCAACGCAGGACGGGCTTCGCCCGCATTGCCGCGGGAACATGGCAGGCTCAGGGATTCGTCAATTACCATTCATCTCATCGCACAGCATGCAATGTACGGTCTCAATCTCAAGCGCCCACAGGGCTAGCGTCATGGCGCCCGAGGAGCACTGACAGTCGCTAGCATCGGGTCGTCTTCAACTTGTCTTTCCACTAATTTGCCGTTTGTCGCTAGTTTGGTGCCAGAATTGAATTGCGGTAAAGGTACCGCCTGGCGAACCAGTCACGAGCAGGGAAGTGGGGCTGTGGCTCTACGTAATTGAAGGAGAGACGGGCGAAATCCAGGTGTTCACTGCACAAGAAGCTACGCGGGATCTCATTGCCCATCGGAAGCACCGCCCACCAAAAGGCCCGGAAGTTTGCACGAAGAAAACATCATCACAACATAAGGCCTCGGCGGCAATACGGCCTGGAAAACTGCAGCTGGAGTATTGGCAGCCTTTTCGATGTAACTTTCGGAACATGCACCATAGCTTCCATCTCTACAAAGAAATACCCTACTTGATTCATATACTAAACTCGTCGCTGTGTGAACTACTTCATGACTCGTTGCGCCGCCTTTCAAGTAGCCAGACACCCGTCAAACTCCAACGCCTAATAATGGCAATGTTTCCGTGGACTCTAACTTTGCGTCGCTTTCCTTTCACGGATAACTTGCAGCATCATGCCCGCGAATTAACCCTTCATCATAGCTCATCATAGCTCATCACAGCTCATCATAGTTCATCATAGATTCCTGAAAGATACTGTCCCACTCTCCCCTTTCTCATGACTTGCTGTTATGTGTTGTTGCTACGCCCAGAATAGGCCGGCGGTGGGAAGGGCGGCACGTCGAGGGCCACGTAGGACTGCCGATCGACCTCCACCGTGGTGGTCACAAGCACGCCGTCACCCGTGTGCTGCGGCCCGGGGCCGCTGTCTCTGCGTATCTGCGTTTTGTGGCGCCTCAGTCTGTCAACAGACCGGGTCCACCTGTGTTTCGGACTGTCCTTGCTGAAAAAGCTCTCCGACGCCGTAGACCGACGTCGGGGCCAGACGCTGACGAGCAGCAGACGCAGACTGGGCAAGCTCGCACACAGCATCGCCGTCGACTGCTCGATGAACGACCACGCCACAATATCGACATGATCCCATGTCTCGTCGAACGTGGTGCTGTACTCCACCAGGTATCTGACCCGGACCGCCGACGTCACGCACGCGCTGTCTGCCGTGTGAGCCTTCTCCTCCCACCCTTCTGCCGAGACTTGAGACCTAACTCACAATGAACCAACGCTGAACAGCGCGATGACGGCTAAGCGTCGCCGGAGAGAGATCTTGAGCCGCCACACGTAGGGGACCGGCAGGAGCAAAATGGCGATGTCCTCCGCCATGGCGAGTCCGCCACTACTATAGCCCACAGCTTGCAGGTTCAGACATCGGCGGTCGGTGATGGTGCGATCCCATATCGACTGCACAGGCACGCATTGCGTCGCGAACGGGATGATGAAGAGCGTGCCATGCAGTAGCAGAATGATCTGAAGGCCCTGAGCAATCCTCCGAAAGGTCTCCGACGGGAAAATGCGGCCGAGGAAGAGCACGATCGACAGCTTCACGGCGGCTTGAAGGACGGTGTAGATCAAGTTCCCGACGTACAGCATCTGACTCGGCGTTAGGACGGGGTACCACGAACCACGAACAGCTGGCGGGCCCAGATCACCGAACCTTTCGGATAACGACCCCATTACCAACCGGTATCGTCCAGTAGTGCATGCCGAAGCCGATGCTTGTAATGTGCAGATAGACCGCGGCCAAGGCGATGAGGAGTGCCTGGCAGACGACATCAGAGAGGTTTGCTTGGAGAGCTGGAGTAAGGTACCACCGCGAGGATAGTCACGTAGTCGTCCCTCCATAGACCACCCGCATACTGTTTGCTCGTGAAAAGACGAAGCGTCACAATGAACAGCACAAGGCTGCAGCTGATGATGAGCGTCCGTCGGACTTCCGTCCTTCGCGATGCTTTGGGATACGCTTCGCACAGGGCTCCCTCCACCGTCGCTGCAGCTTCAGAAGGTCAGATGGGCTTCCAGAGAGGAAACAGCGGGGCCAACTTAGTTGATCGTCAAACGGGCAATTCGTTTGCACACATGTCGAAAGCTCCGATTGGACAGCAATGTCGAGACAGATGCACGTAGTCACGTCTTCGGGATTGCAGGCGGACGTGATGAATGTGCTGCTGATGCACTCAGACTAGATGGTAGATGCTTTAGCGCGACGAAAGCCTGGCTGATGTCACAATCACTCACAGCACACGACGGGACCTGCGAGAGGATCTCGACGGCCGACGCTGCATTCACGGCGGCGACAGCAAGCTGGAGGACCAGCACTGCGAGAGTCCATGATCGATGAGACATTGCATATGAGATGTCGATGAGGAGCGCGGAGATGCTGACACAGACTTTAGCGACGGTGTCACCGGTGTTTCGACGCTGGCCGAGCTGGCATCCTGCAACTGGAGGTCGCTCCGCAGCGGGAGAGATCAATGAAATAGATAGAACGTGTACATACGATACTGTACGAAAAGATACTTCTGGTTCTCGTCGCACGCAGCCGACGAAACTTGCTTCCTGTTGTGAGGCACGAGAATGACAAGAAGCCACTTGCGCCGCTGGTGGGCAGTTTGCGGACGAATGCCTCATCGTACAGTACGCCTCCCCTCCTTCGACGGGAGTTTCGCAGCAATGTTGGGCTCCGTCTCTCCAAGCTTCGTGCTTTGCAGCCTGGCTTAAGGCGGGCGTGGTGCTCTACGGCTCCAAGCAAGCCATCGCCAGCAACAACAAGGTGTTGTGTATGTCATGGTCTCAAAGGTGGAACCCTCGTTGCCCAGTACAGATCACAGGGCATTGTATGCAGAGCACTCCCTGGACGTTTGGCGAATATTGACGCAGGTCGGCGCCTCACACGTAAGCCACACAGAAGTCTGAAGTAATATGAAATCCTTTTTGTAGGATAGTTATGAGCAAAATGTGTAGAATGACCCCCCCATGCGTAACAAACTCAGCAACTACTCTATATCGCCATCATCTTCTTCTGCGCCAGGCCCGTAGCTTTCATCTGAGACGTCTGAACCGCCATAATCGTTGTCTAGCCGCCCTCCTTCCGACATATCTGAGTCTTCGCCGGATTCAACGTCAGAAATGTCAGAACGGTAAGGCTCGCCGCCCTCGCCGTCAAACAGGTCCTCGTCCACGTCACACACTGAGTGCCCACCCGACTCCGACTCCTCGTCGCTGAGCGTGTCGAGAAGTAGCTCGGCCGCATCTGCAGAGCTCATCTGGAAAACGGCCCGTGTCCGGTGCATGGTCGCCTCATGAGTGTCGGGAAACAAGATTCGTACGCAGCAGTACATATATAGCATCTTTCTCGACACCGAATCGTCGCAGAGGTCGAAAGTCGCTGGCAAAGTCCCGGGGTGAACGGTGTCTTCCGGCGCATGGATTTCCCAAATCCGCGCGGAGAACATCAGAACCTGCTCGAGCACTTTGATGGTGATGAGCATGTTTCCAAAGTCAAAGTTCAGTGCCTTGTCAAACTCGAACAACAAGTTGGTCCTGTTGTCCGACGGGCCATCGTCACGTTCCTCGGGCGCTTCGCGGGCTTTCAGGCACGCCAGGAGCGCGGCGACCTTGACGACGAACTCTTTGCCTTGCAGTGGCCCACACAGGCAGCTTATGATGTAGGCGATGAACCGATCTCCGGCGGTGCTGTTCATGTCTTCTTTGACTCTGTTCAGCGGCGGGTACCACGTGTCGTCGGTCAGTCCGTTGTGAGGGCAGTTGACTGCCAGGCAGATAGCGAGGCAGCACCGCTCATCTTGTCTAAGCAGGTTGGTCCTAACTTCCGTTAGCAAGATAATCTTGTGGCAATGTGATAGTGCGCCGCTCACCACATTGAATCCATGGTCTCTTCCGGCGCGTCTGTGGTGATTTGGTAGCCCAGCTCATGCCACCGCCAATGAAGAGATTTATATCATCAGCACTATGGCTCTAGACTGCCTTTGTTTCTGGTCAAGGCACATTGTGCTCTTCGTGCGTGTAAGCCCTTGTCGACATCCGACACCGTCTTCTGAGAAGCGAAGTTCTACGCAACCGGATTTTGCAGAAGCCACCAACAGCTCAGCGGTCAGCTTTTCGCATGAATGGCCATTTCTGTATGGTCTCTGCAATGATGCCGGGACCGTAGAGATAGTCTCAAAGTTCATAACTGTGCTGTGCATACGGCATCCATGCATGGAGTGTGCTATACATACAGAATCAAGACGGAATCATCTGCTGGCTCACGCACCAGTGAAAGCTCTGGCTTTTCGCTCATCGAGTTGACGACGAGAGCAGCCCGAACAAGACCAGACGACCTTGCCATGGCTTACACAAATTACATCTCGTCTACATCTGGCGTAAATTCCGCGGTTGGCAAACGCAGTGTCCGTCCTCACATAAGATGATCCATGTCACGCATTTCGCTCGGCAACCCATCGGCACTCCCCTCATTTCAATGGCAATCCGACATGACGGCCAGACCTTTGAAGCGCCTCGCCGATCAAACGGTCTGCCGCGCCTACCAAGCGACATAGACAACGCAGTCGCGGCCTTGGGCGGGAGAACCCACGCAACCGACCTCGCAAACAGTACCATACAGTCTCAGAAGGCACCAGTCAGTAAGGAACAACGTCTGGAAGAACTTGTGAGAGACTCCGGCCGCCTCAGGCAAGAACTTGACTATTGGAAAAGCTTGGCTCTCACAGGAACCGCCTTGATGTCCGACGTCGAACAAGTTGTGGTACAGCTTCGAGATGTTTTCAGCCGTTTCGAGAGCGTCATGAATGAAACAAATACTATGCCTGCGGAGGAGAGATTGGCCTCTGGCCATCCGTCCGAATCTCGACAGAGGGAAGACGTGGAGGTGCAGATTGGAGATGAGCCAGACTCGCCAGGAGTAGAGGATGACCTCGACGTGCTCTTGGCTCCAGTCAGGCGTGGTCGAGAAGGCTATGACTTTGAGGCCGTCAAGCCGGAGTTGAAGCGGAAGCAGCCACCATACAATCCCGGAGGTTGGCTCTGATATGGAGCGCACATGGTCTCCACCGGGATTCGCCGAGTCCATGTTTATCGTGTGATATCATAGAGAGATATAGAGATTTCATGCCCCTGCACATAACTGTACATATCACCGCTGTCATTAATGTGAATAACTTCTGTCATCAAGAGTTGAAATGGTGTCACGCTGCTGTCTGACATGGCTCAAGCCCTCCAAAGTCGCCGTCTTGAGGCGTCGTAAGTGATCCATTTCTGGAGATCGCCTGAGTGGTGTTTCCAACCTCTTCCCTGTGACTCGCTTCCATCTCTGACAGATAATGCAAATGGAATAGCCAGGTATGTACTGTACATGAACGACTGCTTGCGGTTTTAGGAGAATAAAACGGCTCATTCATAGTAGCACCCGTATCTCGTTGATATTGAAAATCAAGCCTCTTCAAGCCTGTGACTGTTCCAAGCCTGGCTGATCCGCTATTCTCTTCGTCCCATATCCGACTGCGAGACGCTCCAGAATCGTCACCAACCTACCAGAAGAGATACTTCACCGATGAGCCCAAAATGCCCTTCTTAACCAGTTCGCGCGATCAACGCCATCATTCCTGATTGCCGGCTAAACACACTGCCACGCGCCGCACACCTTTTCAGTATATAATACATAAGGGCGACCTCTAATCACGGTCGAGCAAGATCTTAGCTTAGACTCAACCCTCTGCACGTTTTCCCCAAATGCCCAGGTCAGCGAAGGAAGTACTCGATTATGTCGTGAACATCTTCTTCACTGACAATACATGGCATGAAACAGCCGCTAAACTCAAGGCCAATCCCATTTTCTTTGGATCTGACTTTGAGCGACTTGCGCTTGGTGAAGACTGTCACGAGCTTCATCTCGCAGCTGCATCCATGGACTGGACCGGAGATATCCAATACGAAGCCAGGCTGGTCGACTCGCTGAGATGGCCGCGGTTCAACAGCTCTGGGGGCCTCTTGCGCCATCAGGGCCCGGGTCCGCGGTTTACGTTGAACATTCAAGAGGATAGGGATGGTATGGACGACCATACCAGAGTTCGAGCTTATGGTAGCCTGTTCGGCCAGAAGAGTGACGAGTTGACAACTTGCGTACTGTATTATAATAAGGGCCAGGGGTTTCTGGAGTATTTCTACATTCCGCGCCACCAGCTGCCTTGGAAGAAACGATACATGATACCTCTGCAATATTGTTTCTTGCCGAATAGCACGAAGCCCCTCGAATGGGTTGTGGCTGAAGATGTGAACATAAAATAGCATTGAGACGTATCATCGCAGTGCTGGTTGGCACACGAGTTTCTGCTGGAACCGATCGCGCACGGCATCTACCGCCAGCCCTGCGGTATCTGATTGGGTTCTTGTACTGGGTCCTTGTACGGAGTTGTTGCATCTGAGCGGGTAGTAAGATCTGCGAATTAACAGAGACATGCGTCCCATAGAAATTCAACCTTAAAAATTCAACTTCGACTTGCATGGCTGTACCGCATGTCCACCGTCGAGCGAGATGAACTGATAACCTAACAACATATGCAAGCTCATTGAGGCCGAAGTCAAAGGTAGGATACCCGCCGGCTGCGTATTTGCCCTGGACCGTTCGGACGTCCTTGTTGGCGTTGTTTGTCAACGTAGCAAACGGTGAGGGTCCGATGGTATCAACTAAGAACCAGATACCCTTGTGCTTTCGGGTCAGTAAATAGAAATACCTTCAAAATCGTCTTTGCGGCTGCCTGGCCCGCGCAGAGACTAATGGCCATTCCCTATCCAGCGCGCCCAATCAGCCGTGCCGCCTTAGACAAAGCGATAGTGTATTGATTGCTTCCTTCTCGGAGTGGAAGGCGATATCTTGGCAAAGAAGCCTGTTTGTTTGACATCACACATTGAATATCTGTTGTAACAGGGGCTGACCGCACGGAATCATCCCGGCCAGCCGGCTCATCCAAAAGCGGCTGTGATGCAGCATTACCGTCAGGAAGCCCCGCAGCCACGCAGCCAGTTGCAACCCAGATCGCGCTCCAGATGTTGATGAGCGTCGATTCGTGCGCAAGCACCAACCAGTCTCCTGATTCTTACACTCATCTTCGTGTTGGCAGAGCTTCACAATATTCTAGCCACTGGCCAGGTATCATCCCCCCCCATCGCCTACGGCGCTTCCGCTTCGCCGACCCGAATCCTTGTCCGACACGCGGACTCGTGCAAGCTGGCACGAAAATCAACAGCCATCTCCACGGCCGTGACGACCATTGACGACCAGTACTCGGCACCACCTGCGCAAGTTTGGCATGCCTAATTTGGCGAAGAGCAACAGGTGCGCAGTTTGAATCATCGACATAAATAGTGCGGCAATCTCCTCAGTCACGTCCTTCACATCCTGCTTCAGCACAGTCCACACCCAACAACATACTCAGCAAACCCTCCGATAGCAATGCCTTCTCGAACCTCCATACAGTATCTGTTGGCGCCCATTGCGGCCACGCCGACACTTTGTGACGAGACGGAGGCTGTTCAAGAAGATATCGTCGGACCGCACACCCCGCCCGCATATGCTATGTCACCGTCGATAGGTATCCAGTGCCAACAAGCAGACATGGAATCGCATTCTGATACCACAGGCCATGCCACGTCGGCGTGCTCGTTATTATCGCCTGCAAAGCTGACGTCCTCTGGGCAACCGACCTTCAACGAATGGTCTCGGTATATACACGGCAGTCCTCAGACGTCACGTCCTCGAGTATGGCTCTCCAGGAACAGATGTTCAGCGGATATCACAATGTGGGCTCCGCTGGCATTTCGGCCCAGATGTGTCCTATCTGTTTGCATACTGCGTTTATGAAGTAAGTATCTCCAAACGCCGTGAAGTAGTGAATGGTCGCTGATTAGCCAAGT
>NW_026851385.1:0-24087 GCF_030913485.1 Colletotrichum godetiae
GCAGCTCAAGGCTAGACCAAGAATGGGAGGCAAGCGCAGCATGGCTGGCTAGGGAACCTCTGTACGCGCACCCTGCCATCTCTGGTCCCTAGCGAACCCCGATCGAGAGGCTCCCACCACGGTAAGTCGCCCGTGCCGTCCTCGACCCGGCCACCAGCCCGCCTTACGGAGTCTTCTCGATTGGGCTGCAACCAGCCATGTTGAGCGACTTGAACGACCAAGTTCATCGTCGGCCTCGAGTACGTGCGATTGGGCGATAGAGAACCAGCGGGGTTGAGTAGGCGGGTGGAGGGTGTCGGATTCATAGCGTTGTATTCATCAATTCGTCTTACCCTGCCAGTCACACGCGTAGACGGAGCAGAACAGCCGTGTTCCCTGTCCTCCTACCATGCGGATTACGCAGGGACAGCCTATGTATGAGACGCAATATAGACCAGGTGTGTTACTCGGATGCGCTCTTGTGGCCGCCTTTGTGCGCTTTTATCTAGGTAATCATACTTTACTCCATAGTCGCGGCCACCGCAACGCCAGGGACAAGAATATTGCTGACAATCCGCGAAAGCCAACGCCGTCGACAGACTACCGTTATAGTTCGAAGATGATTTCCAATTCTCCTTCTCAAGTCGAGTCAACGGGGGCACTTACTCGGTCATGCGCGACAGAGGATGTCGCCGGCAGGCTAGGAGAGAGGAAGGCTTGCACTTCACCGCAAGAAACCACGCAAAGGCCCACGCGTCAAGAGTTCGGTTCGGAACTGCCTTCCTGCCCGGCAATCCTCTCTTACGGCCGTCCTCAGATCAGCCTCCCGCGCTTGCGTGAGTTGGATATCTTCTCTTCGTGCAGATTGTCAGCTTCCGCGACCTACTGGCCCCATACCATCAGATCTCCTGAGGGCTTTCGTGTATCCGCCAGGCACTACTGGCATGGCCCACAAGAGCTGACGGCTGTCCGAGGCTGCGGCCCGGACCGACTTCCCGGAGACCTTCAGTGTCGCGAACTGACGCCACGCCGACACCGTCGACCCCGCCGCCCAAGCAGCCATCCCCACTGCAACAGACCCTACACCATAGAGCAGGTCGATTTCATTGCATAATTCCGTGACGATCTTCGCCTGCCGTGGAGAACCGTGGAGGAAAAGTTCGCCGCCGTCTTCCCCAGAGACGCCAATCAGGGGCATAGACGACGGGCAGCAGGCCTCCAAGGCGTCTACTACCGTCATGGCAAACAGTCCTCCGAGAGACATTGCCGGAGTCGGGGCCGGAAGACAACCGACTTGATCGGTCTGCTCGCCACGCACCCTGAGCGAGCTATCAAGTATTCTTGGGTCTCGCATGAGGACAGTGACCATTGTGCGAGCGTTGTCATGTACTCCCGTACGTCTCTTCCTCTCTCCGTCTGGGTTAACTTGGGAACCCACGTTGCGACCGATTCTGACCATGCTGAGCGCGCAGGGTGTAACAGATAATGCGAGTCTGACGCAGTCGCCCATCGTGAAAAGTGCACATAACGACTCGTCAATGGCCATCATTAGCTGAAGTGTCTTTCCTCCTCTTCCATGACAGCCGCCATGGTCTGGTCGTGGCGCAACGGACGTCCTCTAGGAAGAATTCAAACTAGCACTCGAACGGTTCTTGCCTGAACATCTCGACTGAAGATACAGCGCAATAGATGATTCCGTGACGACCCGGACCAGGTGGCAGGCGGCTCATTTCTGTCCCATGTCCGAGCCCGTCACCACCCACCTTGTCAATGCTATACCAGCAGTCACAATAAGAACAGTGCACAACCTGGTTGGCTGCGCGAGTTGCTTTCGCGCCGGTCACCCCCAGGGCAAATCCGATCGACGACCACCGAGGAGGACCCTTGAGGGCCCCTAAGGCCGCTCACACCAGGTTCTTCGAGTGGGCCAAATGCCTGTTTGAATGCTGTCCATCCCTCTAGCCGTGACAAGGCTCATCCCAGCCTGGCCTAGCATTGCTGGGCCCACAAGTTGGTGGCAGAGGAAACGTCTTCTTCCAACACGAGGCGGGGCGACAGATTGTCCAAGGCCCTCGAGATACTTGCCGCGCGTGTTCTATTCAAGCCCGTCCGTCCGGTGGCACAGCATCCAATTCCTTGTTTTCTCACTTCAAGGCTCCATGCTTCCACTCGGCACCACCGGGTACAGCACCCATCTTCAAGTCCCCCTCGCGCCGTACACAGGCATCCCGTACGCACCAATCCATGAATGCTCGCTCCTGATAGGAAGACGGCGATGCGCGCAGGCCACCGCAGGCTCCACAATGGCGGGTCCATGCTAGCGCCAGGATGCGGCTTTCAGGTTATTCGACGAGATCAGCACTCTGCTTTGCGCCTATGTTGGAGCAACTGCGAACATCGAACACATCAAGACGCCTTCCTTCTGACTAGGGCCACGACATCTTCCGTCCTCCCGCGTGTCCTTTGTGCTTGTACCTGACGGGGCCAGCGCAATGAAGAATAGCTCAATGATGAATAGGGTCCATGGACCGGCGATGGATACGCTGGGTCGGCACCAATACTGAGCTTGGACCACCTTCTGTCCACACTTGGCTCCGACTCAATGGTTTATGCGAGCTGTGTGAAGGGTGAGATGCCCAATTTCATTCCTAACGACAGTCACTCAAGACACCGGAGTATGGTTTCCTCTCGCAAGCAAACAACCACATGGTCCCGACAGACTGGTAACGAACATCACTGGCGCGCTCGAAGACGGCTTCTGTGTCATGAAGTACGATCACGGTATCATGCCGCCGGCGCGCGTCACACCGTATTAAAGGCAAAGGCATCGCCGTGGTCGTAAGGGACATGCTCGTGGTGTGCACACCAGTTTCTCATCGTTGTGAATAATCGTCCGTCATTCTGAACACCCTCGATCCTTTCCGCTCGAAACTGACGTCATGTTCCCCCCTCGGCAACGGCGTCAGCGACCTGGCCAATCACAACGTCTACACCACATGCAGCAGAATCCGGTCCGGCGTCACGAAGCCAGTCCGACACCACGTGTGGTCCGAGCTCTACAACGGCGCAGAGGGCCTTCCCCCAGGACCCAATACCGACAAGAGACGACCACCTCCAAACCATGGGGATACCCGACATTGCAAGCCCAGGCAATTCCGGCAGTGTTCACTTGGATCGATGCGAATTGCAAGATGTAGAGTATGTTGCTGTCACCGAAAATCCGGTCTGGTGCAAGGCCAGTAGGTAGCTGATATCTACAGCTCCGTGTCTTTGATGCGTTCAGTGCTGGAGCTTCTGGATATGGTAGCCTGCGCTATTGTGGAGATTGATACCGCTGCAGACATCATTGAAAGCAAGAACGCGACGTACAAAACCGCTGTATGGCTGTGAGTTGATCTATTTCCATTGTCCAAGCAAGAGGGGCTGACAATGCGAAGGGTGGACCAACTGGGTTTGGAAGTCAACGGTCTTGCCGTTGCAGTGGATGCCATGGCAGTGGACACCATCGCCGCCCCTACGATGCCTTGGGATGGGAGAGCTGGATTGGCTTGACGATCGCAATGGAAGCAAACACGCGTCTGGCTCTTGGTACTTCATTTCCTGTATTTCGGACCGGAACAAGGCGTCTCCGCATAAACATCAGACCGGGCACATGCCCACTTCCGAACATGCTGTGCCATTCTTCTTCATGATCGACTGGTGCACTGTGGTCCGATTGATGGGGGCTTCTGCATGAGCAACTTTCTCCTTTCCTCCTCGTACTTTCTCGCAATCGGCATCTCTTGCCATCAGCGCGTGTGAGACATGGATGAGATATTGCCGACGATGTCCCTGAGCGCACAGGGGGGTTGAGACATGTGGGTAATAAGGTTCTGCGCCGTTACCGTACTGTCGGGTCGAAGCAGGGGCGCAAGGGCCTTTTGCAGAGTCTCCGTCAGCCTGTGGTGCCGAAGGAGGAAACGAGCCCGTGAACGAGGGTCCGTCCGCCTGCATCCATCAGTACCGCACAACCCCCACAAGGGCCCTAGCCTCCCTGTCAGAACAGAGAAAGGTACGCGGCCGTGGGGGCTAGCTGTCTCCGAGAGTCTGTTGGAGGGGGCAGAACATACGTTCTTCGAGGACTGGGCCAGGGACGCATTTCCTTTGGAGATGACAGCCAATCAGGATGCACGGCCAAGGCTGAATGGTGACGCAAGAGTCAGCACCGTATCAGGATGCAAGTGTCCCGAAAAGGCAGGTATCCTGAAGAGGCAGGTACTATGTAGTGATGTCCAGGGTGTTGCATGCGTCAAGTGTCACGTGCCGTTCTCCCACAATAACGCTGTTTTGACAGCATGGCAAATGGCCCCAACCCGGAGAGTAGGACACCTGCGCCGAGAATCGCACAGGATCCCCAGTGCATTCGCTCCATATTCAAGACCGGATCCAAGTCCCGGGAAATGAACGGCCCACGAATGCCTCGATAACTTCGAGCAAACACGCTCGTGCAGGGAAACCCCGCTATTCTGTGGTACCGGCTCGCTAGCAGCGTGCAGGTGTAAAGTTTGTTGGTTCGTCGACCTTACGGGGCACGACTAGGGATAACCGAAGTGTACGCAGTGCCGGCCTCATGCACCGTGATTGAATGATTAACCTGTTTATTGATTGAGCTATCTCATGACTCGTGGGCCGCGGCTTCTTTGGAAGTCGACGTACTTGTTTTAGGAAATGATTGCTCATCGCCCCGTACTCTTACAGCGCTTTGCTTCGCAATCTTGGCTCGTTCTCGGCTATCTGACGGACAGCGCAACCCCTACCGCACAGTTGTCCCAGACGACGACTATTGTCGAAGACCAGTTGGGATGCTGGACTTGGAACAGACACCAGTCAGGTCGTTTACTGCCCTCGCGGAGTGTCTCCTGACAGTAGCCAAAGACTGCCAGTGAGTGCACGATAGCAGGCTTCGATCAATTCTAAGAGGTGGATGGTCGTCGTTGGCTGTGGCGGCGACCCGAAGACACAAGCTGTCACTTCTGCCAGCGCGAGGCACGCATAAGAGGCCCCTACACGGCAATACATGCGATCGAACAAGCCCTTCACTAGACAGAGCCACCATCAAGCTCAACTCATCCTATGCCGAGGGCTCCCGGTCGATCAAGCTTGGTCGTGGGTGATTGACAAAAGCGAGTCTGTTTACATTCTCATCTTGGACGCCACGTCCTGTCGTTGGCGGCACTGATGTTCCCAACAAAGCGCATCGCTAGCAAGCCCACGCTTCACAGGGAGTGTCGATCACATCAGGCTTACGACAAGCAGCATCGCCATCTCGTCACAAGTAAGTACACTCACTGGCTGGCGAAAGAAATTGAGTATAGTCAATTGCGGTGTGGTGTTCTCTCCTATCTACGGAATACCAGGCCAAAGATCCAGGATATGGCATCTCGATGATCCTGAACCCCACTAATCCGAACATCTCTCGTGTTTGACGCTGGCTCGTCACAGCCAAGCTGCGCGCGTCAGGTGCAGCTCGAGTTTCTCATCTTTCTTCCCAAGATACGTATAGTGACATGTAGAGCATTGACGGTGCCGCAGAGGAGAATGATGAGCCAAAACGTAGTCATGGCGTGAAGAAACACCGAAGCGCAAAAGTGTACATGGTAGAAAGACGTCTGAACGAAGGAGAGGTTTTTCTGACAGATGCACTGGTCTCAGTAGTGGGCTTGGTAGCAATGGTCGCAGGAATGGTAGGCGTAGCTGAGAAGACGACTAGAGCAGATCGTTGAGAAGCACGGTTATTGGAACGACGGAGCTGTCGGGGGCATCTAGGAGACTGTCAGAACATGCCGCTCCAGCCTCCGAGAACATAGGCCGCGGCGTAGACCTAGCAGCCAAAAGAACCTGGCAGATTTGTTTCCCGACAGTTCGGGTCAGTCCTCGAGTGTTGTGGGCGCAGGCGACATGGGGCATCGTTCTCGGCCCAGCGCGGCTCGACCTGGGCCATGGCGTGCGGTCGAGACCCCCCGGGGAGGGGGGGGGGGGGGGTGTTGTTTGTGGTCGAATAATGCAGGGCCAGGGCAGATTGAACTGCAGCAAGCCACTTCCTGCTGGAGCCACACTCGACCCAGGACCAAAATGGACTTTGGATCAGAAACCGCTTCGAGTGGGGTGGCACGGAACAGAAGGGAAGCAGCAGTTCCGGAACAGCACCCAAAAGCCATTTCCAACTGTAGCGGTACAGGAGGAAATCATCTAGTCAAGCCTGATGAAGATTTGGATGTCGATGGATCTGAAGACCGCTTCACACTGGCTTTTAATCCATATGTGCGAACGCTGCTGCGTTGCCGTCCCAAAGAGACTCCACCAGAGCCTCAGCAGACTTGGCAGCACAGACGTTCCCTGAGAAGTACCACTGGATCGAAGCGACAATGACCGGCGGTTCACCACCAAAGACTGAAGTTGAGGCCCGAGAGAAAAGGGCGAAGGACAAGGTCCGAAAGTCTGGCACCAGCGCCCAGGGCAAAGCGCTTCGATTAGGCGAATTTGCCGATGTGTTTTCGGCTGTCGTCTACTACAACCCGACATATCGGTGGCTGGACGGTGCCATCCACGTACCTGAAGGTCAAGACATCCCTGACGTGAATGCATTTGTAAGCGGCAGCGAGAGCCCACCTTTGAGATACAGCACACGCTGACACGAAACCGCACCAGTTGGCGCAGATTTTGAACGACTCGGCCTGCAATGGTCCCCAACACGGCCCACGGCGCGCGCAAACGTGCAGCCAGTCCGCACAGAACGCACAGGCAGGCGACACCTCCGTCCGCGACAACATGACGGCGGAGACTGGCAGTATGGATATTGACGCCGCTGCGGAGGCAAACGTCCTCCAGAACAACAGCGACGACGGCAATGGTGCTCGTCATGTTGATGCTTCGCCAATCAGTCACGGCAGGAATTCGCAAGCCGCCAAAGACACCGGTAATGGGACGCAGCTTCGCCATCGCCTACCCGACGGTCCGGCCCTTCGGGATACGGGCGGGCGTGTTGTGAAGCAAGAGATGCCCGACGGCGCCGTCGCTGATGGCGCGGGGGAGGCTGACACGTCGGGGGATGCACGGGACATCAGTATACATGGCCTCTTCGACAGTGTGGTTGGAAATAAGGCGCAGAACGGGCAGTCCGGCGATGTTTCGGAGTGGGAGACGGTGAATTCACAATACGCAGAAGCACCGACTGCACGGGTGACGCGCCGAGGCCTCACCAGACTGCAAGCGGTGAGGGTTCAACGAGTTTTGCAACAAATATCTCTGCACATGCGACTCGCCTCCCGTCAAGAGCGGATGCCGCCGCATAGGATGGTTCATCAGGACAGATGGAGAGGTTTGTCACAGCGAAATCGTAGGCGATGAGACTTGTCTCCGTCGTTTGCCAGGACCCGGCGAGCGTTGCATCGGAGAGTTTGTTGTTTAAAAGTGGGGTACCACCGAGAGGCAATATCATCGTGTCTCCTGAATGCATTCTCCCGCGCGCCGAGGAATTCGGAAACGTGCACGAGTCCATGAATGCGCCTTGAGGAAGAAGTCACCAGAACGATATACTGTAGATGCAGCCGTCAGGAATTGAGTAGTATTTGTTTCGAAGTTGTGCTTCTCAGGCTACTAGGCGCTATGAGAAGGCGCGCTTTGACCAATCGTTTGATGTTACCGCCTTCTTGCACCCTGTCTCGGGGGCTGCGGACGAACTGCATGCGGCGCAGGCAGCCCGCTCCTCATCCAGTGTGCTTCGACAGCTTTGCAGCCCCTGGTGCCTTCGGGTGTCCCGTCACGTTGGCACAAGTGAAGCAGTAATATAAGTTGCGTCCGATCTTCACCATGCCCGCGTCTTCGAGGTCGTCAGTCGGAGTGAGCTCGGCCTCCTTAGAACAGCGCATGCAACGAAGCTTGGCGATCGTTGATCTGAACATGTTCAAAATTGATGGATGGAAATCTATTGCGTGTTGAGTCTTTCACTGGCGGATGCCAGGATGAGCAACGCGGAGCCTGCCTACGCGTTTATACTCTACAGAGACGCAGGTTACGCAGTCCAGAGGCGGCCATCGTCGCTGCCCAAATTGCCAGTCCCGTCTGCGATCGCTTATTTCCACATGTTGGAAGTGAAGTCTCCTCGCAGGCGGAGAGAACTGCGATACTCACGATCTTGCCCGGCAACGCTCATTGCTACCCCCGCCCGCTAAATCGGGCTCTGTCTGACGCATTCGTGGGCGTATGCGTGCTATCATCATTTCTGACCATGGCAGCATGGGGAGCATTTTACGAAGCTCCCGAGTACGGTATTTCTGACGTGGGGGGGATGTATCCGGATGGCTCACAGACACCCCTGACACAGCCGGGCGTAGCCCCACTACGAGCCAGAATCGGGCTCAGAGCATGACTGTCCCTCATGTGAGAGTGGTCGGGTATGAAGGTTGGCGAATCGGGTGGGTCCCCTTGGGTCCAGATGTGCATTTCTGGGTACACCACGAAATCGGGCAAGGCGAGCACCATACGGCTACGACCAAAATCAGATTGTAGCCAGCGACCACTAGATTTGCTTCGCAGCACTTCTAGATCCACCCGCCGACCTCAACGAGCTCGTACCGATTGCCACGGACGGGATCCCTGCTCGCACCATTTCTGCCGTTCAAGACATTTTCAGAGGCATTCCGAAGTTGTTTCCATATCCGTCAAGCCACAAAAGTGGGTGTAGATGGCCGCTTCCCACCAACATCACGATAGGAGAAGAAGAATCGAGATGGCGTGCTGTGCAATTCGGCCTTTAGCAACATTTCATTGCTTTCGTTCCCTTTCAATGTCCTGGATGCGAATTGCGCCAATTTGGCCAGTATTTGATGCATGACCGATGTGGTGTGTAACTGCGAGAACGTCTCGACGCAGGCTTGACACAACGATTAGAAGCTGTCGCCTGATTGATGACACGCACATTCTGTCGTCCACAGCAGAACCCCCCTACTGTCGTTGGCATTATAGGGCTGTAGACGTGGGAAAGCAGTCTCGAAAGGGCCTTTGACCCATCACACGAGAATCTGTAGCAATGGCCATCACGATGAGACGGTGTAGTTATGGATGGACATGGAACATAGAAGCTTCGAAGGCACAATCTAGTCGTATATTGAAGACAGCGAGTGTCGTTCTATGTCTAACTACAAGAACGATCCACAAGATGCCAAATTCTACTAACTAACTGCCCAATAGCAACTTCCCTCTCGCCTAATTTTTCTTGGCATCTGCTGTTAGTGAATGAGTGAGCCTACCACCAAATTACTAACAGCCGAAAACTCTTCACCTCCCCTTGCCGGAGCCCGCATCCGCGATGGCCTCACAGCCGCCGTCGGGCACCGGACTGATGTCGGCCGACCAAGCCGACCCCGAACCAGGCTCCGGGACACCTCCGGAGCCGAACCCCACCTCAAGAGCTAAGCGACGCCGCGACGCCGAGGCACAGCCGACCCGGCCCAGCCTAACGGGAAGCCAGCTTGATGCCACCACCGACGCCCCTACCTCGGCCGAGGGGCCCGCAGCCTCTACCGCATCTGCTCCGAGCGGATCTGCCACAGGGTCCGTCTTGACAGCCCTTGCAGAAGAAGCTAGACAGTACGAGGCACGGAAAGACGTCTTTCTGACCATTGCACGGTCCGTCGACAGCGTTGTCGCCAGCTTTGACGGTTCTAGAAAGCAGATCGCGAAAGAAGCCACTGCCTATGTCATTCAAACCCTCAAGAGACTGATCAATCACGAGACAAGCCCAATAGCGGCCCGGAGTTGGGCGGCTGTCGTCGCACCGATGGCGGGCAACACCACTGCGGCGACCCGGAGCGGCCAGAGCTGCCAGAGCTCTGCCCGCCCGAAGGCCACACTCCCCGCCGAGGATCAGCCGCAGGCGCAGCCGAAGGAGGACCTCCGCATCTTTGCCCGCGTCCCGGAAGAAAGCTTAGCGGCCGCTCGGAAGATCGCACCGTTCGCCGTACGACAGATCGTCTGTAAGGCCGTTGGCCTGGGGCTAGCGGACCTTCCCCACGTCTACCATATCAGCACAGGTTACTCTCTGAAGCCGCGAAACAAGCAAATACAGGAAAGACTACTTGCAAGTAAGGCAAAGCTGGCGGAATGCCTCGGCGCCCACCAGGTCGAGACGCCTATCAAGTGGTACACTTACGTTGTGCCGCGATGCCCAACAAAACTACACAGCATTGGCGGGGACGTCCTGGACCCAGCCACACTCGTTGAAGATGAGGTCTTCGCACAGACAGGACAGAAGCCTGTCCTTGCTCGACCGTCCCGCCTTGGGCCCAACCCAGTCACGAACGAAATATCTTGGCTCATATCATTCACATCAGAGGTCACGCCCTTCAGGCTCTTCAACCAAAGCGGCAGATCTCTGCCCGTCAAGAAACGAAGGACGCTCATCCGACACGACCCCGGCTGCCAGGGCTACCACTCCAACCGGTTCTGCGGACGACGACCGATCTGCAGCAACTGCGGAAGACCTTCCGATTCACACGAAACGGGACCCTGCATGGCCAGGCCCCAATGTGCCAACTGCTGCGGCCCCTTCCAAGCCAGCCACACAGACTGCCCAGCGAGGCCCTCGGCCGTAAACGGCGTCGTCTCCCTTCCCGGTCGAAAGGAGCGGGCTCGGATCCGGAAGGCCGGCCAGAAAGCATCGGACACTCTGTACAAGGCTACTCGATCCGACAGTAGCCAGGAGGCGGCAGGCGTCCCTACCTCCACCAGCCAGAACCAGCAACCCGGCGCCAAGCGCGCGCGCACGAGAACGCCCTCCGCAAGCTCGATCGTTTGCCTCGGTGACGGAAGCACTGACAGCAGCAGCATGGATGAAGACGAGGCGGACGAAGGCGAAGGCGAAGACTCCCCCGACAACACCTCCATCGACCGTCCCGTGCTACCCATGCCAAGCAGGAGCCAACGGGCAGCACAGAAGCCAAACTACAACGTCGCGAATGCCTACACCCACCTCGAACTCGACTCGGAGACGTAAGCCGAGAGCGGCGACCCCACGGATGCTACGCGTTGCGCAGGGCAACGTCGGAAAGATCTCCCCGGCGCACACGGCTTTCCTGCAGCTCTGCTGGGAGGCTCAGATAGATGTGGTCCTCGTCCAGGAACCCTGGACGGGCTGGAAGGACGGAAACGTGCAACTGAACACGCACCCGGGTTTCGACTCTTTCGTCCCGGTCGACTTCTGGGACAGCGAAGGAACCAGACCAAGAGTATTGACCTACACACGCAAAGGGATAGGGATGACGGTGGAGCAGCAGAGGCCTGTCCACACGAGAGACGTACTGTGGCTGGTGGTCGACAAAACGACGACTATCGTCAACGTGTACAGACAACCCCGCGACCCCCACAGCCGCACAACAGGGATACTGCTAGAACTCAAACCCCCGGAGCGAGCTTTGATCGCGGGTGACTTCAACGCGCATCACTACTCTTGGGAGCCCGGGACGAGGAACGGGAACCGGGGAGATGACATCGCAGGCTGGGCAGACGGCCACAATCTCTCTCTTATCAGCGAAGTTGGGGTGGCAACCCAGGATTGCGGACATGTCCTGGACCTGGCTTTCTCTAATATCCCTTTTGCGCACGCGCAGGTCAGCCCACAGCTACACCCGGGAGCTGACCACGAGGCCATCGTGGCCGTCATACCACTACTCAAACGCCCAGTGTCACAGGGAGAGGGCCACCCGCAGCCACGGCCACTGTCAGTGCCCGACTCGGCGCTGCCTCGGCTGAGAGACCTGATCGAAGGGGGGCTAGCTGCGATGCCCAATCTGGGGGATCAACCTACTCCGGAAGACCTGGACGGGCAGGCAAGTCACATCGTCGAGCTCTTCTCCCGAGCCATTGAGGCGGTCGGCAAGAAGAGAGGAAAACATGGTAAAGGCGCGGCTTGGTGGACGGAGGAATGCGCAGAGGCCCACAGAGCATACCGTGCTGCCCGCAACCAACAAGCCTGGGAGACGGAGCAAGATGCGCACCTTTATCTAATGGAGAAACGAAAGGCGTTCCTGAGCACGGTGAGGAAGGCTAAGCGAGCATACTGGGCCGGAAAGATCGATGGAGTCGCTTCAGACCGGGACCTGTACCAGATCATGGGTTGGCGGAAGGCGAGCCTACTGACCAGAGCACCCCCATTGGTTGTGGACAACCAGACGATCGAGGATACTAACGAAAAGGCTCAAGCGCTTCGGGGAGCCCTTCTCGACAGGTTTAGTGCGGAAGATGACGCACCGGGTGACCCGTTTGACGTACCCGTCGTCCCGAGGCGAGCGATTACTTGGCAGGACAATGTTAGCGGAGAAGAAGTGAAGACGGCCACCTTAACAAAGACAACGACCCCTGGTGTGGACGGCATCACAACACGCCTCCTCCAGGCATGCTGGGATGTCATCTCGGAACCGGTCAGGCAGCTATTCCAGTCCTGTATGCGGGCCGGCCACTTTCCTCTGCCCTTCCGCAGAGCTGAGGTGGTCATGATCCAGAAGGCCGGCAGGGATGCCTCCAAGCCCGGGTCCTGGCGGCCGATCGCGCTCCTCTCGTGCCTGGGCAAGGGACTAGAGCGACTGATAGCCAGAAGGATGGCGTCCCTGGCGATTGTCGAGCGCATCATCAGTCCGCAACAGATCGGGGCTCTACAAGGCAGGTCAGCCGTCGATCTGACGACCTGCCTCACCCACGACATCGAGATGGCCCTCCTAAAAGGACTCACGGCGACACTTCTGACTATGGACGTAAAAGGGGCGTTCGACTCCGTCCTTCGGAACCGGCTCGTCATTAGACTGCGTCAGCAGGGATGGCCACATGGCCTGACCAGACTGATCTTTAGCTTCTGCTGCAACCGCACCGCTAGAGTCCGACTGGAAGAAAGCACAACGGAGTACTTCCCGCTGTCATGCGGGCTGCCTCAGGGGTCACCACTATCTCCCATTGCCTTTCTGCTCTACATCGCAGAGATACTTGAAGACGACCCGAACGCGCGATTCGGGTACGCGGACGACATCGCCACTCTGGCCATCAGCCCCTCCCTGGAGAGCAACGTCGCAATACTCAACCGAAGCGCAGCCGGCATTCTCAGATGGGGCTTGGAGAACAAGGTCTCCTTTGACCCGAGCAAGTGCGAGGTCATCCACTTTACTAGGAAGCACGGCCAGCCAGCGGAGCTGCCAGAGGTCCGGGCGGGGGATTTGGTGGTCAAGGCCTCGACGAAACCTGTACGCTGGCTGGGTGTCTGGTTCGACAAGAGACTGTCCTTCCGGCACCATGTCGACGCAAAAGTAGCTGCAGCAAAGAGGGCAGCTCAACATCTGAGACAGCTTACGAACACAAAGAGGGGACTCCCAGCGGCCGCCGTGCGAAAAGCCGTCGTCTCCTGCGTACTGCCGATCGCGCTCTTCGGCGCCGAAACATGGTACGCAGGTATCACGAAGCCGGCTTCGAGACGCCAAGCGGAGACAGACACGAATCCGCCTCTCCAAGGAAGACCCGTCAACACAGGCCAAAAGGGGCTCGTGCAGAAGATCGACAGCGTCATTACAGCGGCAGCAAGGGCCGTTCTGCCTGTCTGGAGGACAACGCCAACCAGTAGCCTCCTCCGAGACGCCGGCTTACCGTCAGCCAAAGTCGCCTTAGAGGGCGTCCGCTTACGGGCCGCAGTCCGACTACAGAGGATTGATCGCCGACACCCGCTAGTCGCGCGGCTCTCCCAGCAGGGACAGCAACAGACGAGACTACAACGGACGGCTGAACTTCTGCCAAGATGCGGAAGACCAGCGTTCCTTCAATCACAGTACCTGCCAAGCTCACAGGATCAGATAGTAGTTCAATGCAAAGAAGAGGCTGCGAAAGCTTTCGAGCGCTGGCTAAAGACAGTACCGGAAAGCCATATGATCGTCTTCTCGGACGGCTCCAGGGCGACGAACGGAGCCGTGGGGTACGGCTTCGTCATCTACCGAGACTCCAAACGCATAGCACAAGGGTGCGGCCGACTCGGACTAGCAGAAGTGTTCGACGCCGAGGTCGAAGGGGCGCGAACCGGCCTCAGAAGGGCTCTGCTCACCAATCGCGGTCATCCAATCCACATATGTATCGACAACACCAGCGTTATACAAGGCATCCGCGGCAAGGCGCCGGACTCGTCACAAGACGCGTTCCTCGAAATCCAAGAAGCGGCCAGGATATTTGATATACGGACGCACTGGTCCCCGGGACACCAGGGCATCGAAGGAAACGAGGCCGCGGACCGGCTGGCCAAAGAAGGAACGACACTGCCGGCGCGGATGGGTCAAATGGCAACACTAGCGGGCATCAAGCGGCTTGCAAGGGAAAAATTACAAAGCCAGCACAGGAGATGGTGGTATAAAGAGCGAAGGCCGCGGTACGCGGACTTGGGGCTTGAGGCAGCTCTGTCCAGCCCTCCTGAACTGGCCTTGCCGCGGGCTACGTTACATCACCTGCTGGCGGCACGATCGGGTCACGGGGACTTCGAGCAATATCACCGACGTTTCAACCACGACGACGCTCTAATGATGTGCTCTTGTGGAGAGGCGAAAGACGTGGACCACCTGGTCTACTGTCGACTAACGCTGGCGAGGAGGCAACGGTGGCCGACCCTCCACTCTCGCAGTATGCCCGAGCCCATAGGCCCTATGGGATCTCTCGAGGCCTACTTCAAGAGATTAATCACCGACCCACGAGGCTTCGAGGCCTTTCTCCGCGTGACGGACTTCTTCCAGAAGATCTGTCTGCGGTAGCAGCATCCACACCTACGTAGATGTGAGTGCGGACTACAAAGAACCTCCCGATTCCAAGGGACGATTTGGGAAAGAATGAAACTGGGGCACCAGCGGGAACCGGGGACAGACAGAACGCGTAGTGGCCACAAGGCATGATTTGGAGGACGATGTAAAGAGACGACGTACTGTAGAGTAGGTAGCCTTGGCTCACGGCCCTCCACGCCATATACCCTTCGGGAGGTCTGCGGTAAGGGCTCTAGCCCGGCCGCCACGGCGTTAAATACAACAACAACAACAACAACATAACTGCCCAATAGCCAGCGCGTGACATCCGCCGTCCCAGGCACTCACGCGCTGTCACACGCTGTCATACGCTGTCACGTCTCTGCACTGGCTCTATCACTGAAAAGGATAGGTTCCCAGGCGGCACCACGAGGAGGTTGCAGAGTCCGAATTTCGCCGCCCACATCGCTCGAGGAAAAGCATCTCGGCGGCATCGTTGGAATGGTCATCAACGGAAAACAAAGGAAATGTAGAACCGATGCCCGGCAACGTTGAGAATGTCCATTCGACGGGATACAAAGGAGATGCAGAACCGATGCCCGGCAACGTTGGGATGATCATCAACGGGATACAAAGAAGATGCAGACTGCAGAACCGATGCCCGGCAACGTCGAGAATGTCCATTCGACGGGATACAAAAGAGATACAGAACCGATGCCCGGCAACGTTGGGATGATCATCAACGGGATACAAAGGAGATGCAGAGTGCAGAACCGCTGCCCGGCAACGTCGAGAATACCCATTCGACGGGATACAAAGGAAATGCAAAGAAACCGTTGCCCGGTGTCGTTGGAAATGCATCAACGGCACCGCCATATGGCAGCGTCAACACAGGGTCAACGGCATCTCCGCGGCGGGGTGGGACTGGAAGCCCAGCCCACCAAGAAACTCCCGATTCCAAGTGGGAAAAGACCTCCCTACTTATACTTTCATCGGCCTCCTCTCCTCTGCTGTAAGTTTGCAACATGGAAAGGGGCAGGTTTGTTCGTTGTGCGATGACGTCAAGGCCCCACTGTGTGCTTTTGGAAAAACAAACATTCTTGCATCTTGGACTATCGCTGGGTGAGCGTTGTGGCAGGGGTTGGTGGGAAACATCAAACTTGCGGCTTCCAGATGAGCAAACGGCTGGCGGTTGGCTTTTGGCAGACGGGGTCTAGACCGGGTCTAGACTGAGCGACGAAAATGTGGAGCGACCGGGGTGCTGGGTCTGGACTGTCAGATGGGGAACAAAGGCAAGAAGTTAATGAAGAATGCAGGAGACGGAAGAGGCTCCGCAGACGGCTTCCGGCCCGGGGCGTAGGGCGAGTACGAGGTATATACTTTTCCTAGGTGCGGCCCGATCTGGCGCCAACACCTGGCGAGACCATCCGATAGAACATCTTTTGGATGTGACCATTCACCCCACCTTCTCGACCGGCCACCCCCACCTTCATCGTCCAGAACGACTGCATCGGCGGAACTGGTCTCGCGCGTCAGCTAAGGTCACTTATGGTGCTTTACCTTGACTACCTTTGCATCGAGTCGCCGCCCTCACCTTCAGATTGCACCATCCGGAGACTCGTCAACTCATGGACTTCCTGCTCCAAGGCCGAGAAGAGCCCACCCAGAAACAAAAAGGGGCCTCCTAACATTATCCGGAAAGGCGGGGCTGGCATGGCGGCGGAAATAGTTTTGGCTTACACGGACACGACAACCGAGTTTCCCGGCTAGCAAGGCACGTCGGACCGCGCTCCTTAAGCTAACACAGGCAATCTCTCTCAAGTGGTTGCCTGTCAACAGACTTTTGGTACATGAACATAGAACCGACATCGGTTGTGATAGTGTCAGCTCAAAGGGTGATATGAGAATGGTCGTGAGACCGGGTGAACTAGCTTCCCATCTTGGCGTGGCACGAACAAGCATTGAATTATAAACTATGTACTGTAGGAAATGGTCAAGATGTGTATGTCCAAAGACCGCATGACAGTTGGTGCCGTCTGACAATAGATCATGTGTGATTGCGTGGTGTGAGAGATACCGTGTTCCTGTGCAGGTCTTTGGTGTTTTGCTTTTGATCAACTGACGAAGTTTGAAATGTGGAATACGCTGCACGATGGCGGAAACCCCATTCTCGTCTATACCAACTCCTATCAATAGCGTCATGCGTTCCACTACTGTGACTCCATCGTAGGGTGTGCATCGACTGCTACTGTCATCAGCAAATTGGTCGTATTTTCACGCAACTGATCATTCATACCTAACAGCTAGGTACATGAAGCTTGCCGCCGCTATACTCTCTCGCCAGAAGTGCCACGTAATGAGGCTGTATCGTCAGAGGCCTGCAACAGCGATATACCGGCTTGATCGGAAGTAACGCGGCCCTCTCCTCCCTGATCGACCAATGGCGGCATCATTCGCTGTATGTTCGCGGCTATCCTGAGGATTTCTGTCTGCAAGGCCAGCTCCTGCTCAGGACCCATACGACCTCGAATAGTATACTCTGTGACGGCTCGCAGCTGGTCCGCGGCCAGCTGTCGAAGTCTGTGACAGTATTCGACGGATCTTGTGATGCTCATGGTCAGCGTCGTAGGCTGTGGTAGTGGGGTAAACAAGCCGCAATAAAGGTATAGGAGAAGAATGAAGAGGATGTATGCACTACGGTTTACGCTACCTCTCATGGCTTTCTCAGACCAGTTCTGAAATATGTAGATGATATATGTCGCACGGCTGAGATGAGTTGTGACTATGGGTAAGTCGAGACAAAACAGAAACAGGATCCTACGGTCACCTTTCGGCCGTGCTTGGAAATAGAGCCGATAGTCGCTTTGCACCCAGTATAGCCGCTGCTTCGATTCGGATGTGGAGAAGTAAGCTGGCAGACTGAAATTGACTCCGCGAACGAATATGATGAGGAGCCTTTTGTGACGCGTACCCTTCTCGCTCGAACAACGAGACTACGTTAATCGAAGGGGGCCGTACAGCGGCTGACTGGTACAAAAGGCGGGTTCATTTATCGAGACACAAAACCCCCCGACATCACCGCTGCCAACCTCAGAGTCAAACTGTCTTTCCAGGTTTCCCTTAGCACGTATCCTTGCTATTGGGCTAACCCCCATCTTCGTTACGCCTCTCCTACAACGTCACTCGGCTTTCATCTCCTTCGCCATGAAGTTCGACACGTCGCTTTTGGTCGACGAAGTCTGGAATGCGAGAAGGGACAGCCGCCACGAACCATCAGTTACAAACATCCCGCTGCACTATGAACGAGCCAAGTCGCTTTGTCTGAGCAGAGGTGCGCGTCGCCAATACGCACATCATCGAAACGGACTCCGCCATGCTAACATCAGCTCAGGCCTCACAGTCGACGACATTGATAAGCTGACCCCAAGGTTTTGGGACTTCCACTTCGATCGTACGTTCTCTTCCATGCCTGCCGTACATCATGCTCAGCCACTATCTGCCAGCCATTTCTTCTCGGGACATGACAGCCTTCGTCATCGCATCGATTCATCTCAACTTATGTGTCGGAACGATTGCAAGGTTCTCACGCGAGCGGCCTGATCTCACGGCCACCCTCGAGGAACTCCTCACTTTCAAGGCTTGTGGAGAATTCATGTTGACAGAGGTCGGCCATGGCCTCGACGCCCGCAATTTGGAGACGACTGCGACGATGGAAGCCGACGGGTCTTTTACCCTGAACACGCCGAATGCAGGCGCCGCCAAAGCAATGCCGCCATCCTCGCCGCTAGCCGGCATGGCCCGCGTTGCTGTTGTTTTCGCCCGGCTCATCGTGGACGGCGACGACCGAGGGGTGAAGCCCTTTGTCGTGCGGATCAACGACGCGAGAGGCATGTGTGACGGCGTTGTGTCGCGTGTGCTCCCTGTGCGGGCCGGCACCAAGCCGCTGGACCACTCCATCACGACGTTTTACAACGTGCGGCTTCAGCCCGAAGCGCTTCTGGGATCGGCATCGCGAGCTGACAACGAGCGAGAGGGGTTTCTTGCCCACATATGGAGGGTGTCCGTCGGCACGCTCTCTCTCTCTATTATGGGGTGTCTGCCATCCGAGTTGCGGGCTGTATCGCCGCCCTGTACAGCCGGCGTCGTATGGTCGGAGATAGGGACAAACAGCCCATCATGCAGTTCAGCACACAGCAGAGACCGATCCTGGAAGCACTGGCGCACGGAGAAGTCCTGCATGCATACGCCAAGTGGAGCGTTGGCGAGTTTATGAACCAAAACCACAACGCAGACGTCCGCAGAGGGATCGCTACCGTCTTCAAAGTCTTGGTTGTGCGATCGTCTCGTCTACTTCACGAGCTGACGGAGCGATGTGGCTGGCAGGGCCTGTACGCGCACAACCAGATAACCGAACTCGCATCGACCTTTCAAGGGAACTCCGTGGCCGAGGGCGACACGCTCGTTATAAGCATTCGTAGGTCTTCTTCGCACATGAGCTTAGACATGGGTCCTGACACCTCATAGGTCTCGCTTCTGAACTCCTCATGAACAGATATGGCCTTCCACAACCAACCGATCCGACAGGATCTCTTGCCATGTATGAAGCCGGGATGCTCGAAGAGGTTGTGAGCGACAAAAACCTCGCACTCGGCGTATCCGGCAGCCTGAGGGGCACGACCTACAACAACAGCGTTCTCCCTCGATGCAGAGTTATGGTGGAGGCCATCGGACAGCGCATGGCCTACGAGGCAGCCCAGGCGCAAGGTGATATCGCGCCCGAGGTGCTTGATGTGTTTGAAAAGTCTTGCATTCAGAGGGATCCATCCTGGTTTGTCGAACACGGCTACGGCACTCGATCTGCGTTGCGGGATATCGAGAACAGGGCGTACTCCAACTTATTGCCCCTCTTGCCCACGCTGGTGGAAAGGGCCAATGCTAAAGAGTACATCACGGCGCCTTTGGTTGAAGAGGGAGCCATGGAGGACTTCATCAAGGCCTTGCCGGCTTTTGGGGCTCGTACGGACGACATGGTAGCAGAGCAGGCTCCGAAGTCCAGGCTTTGATGTAGAAACAATCCATTCATAACAGCTCTATCACTTGCATCTTTATTCCCACCGGATTCCAAGGTTGCACATCGCGGCAGAAATGAGCGCGAGGGCAGGAGGGTTTATATGGTTAGTCTTGATGGTATGAGTATAGCGTCGTTTCTGCTTGCAGAGCCGTGACATGTAAGCATTTGTTGACGTTGATGTAAGGCGAGCCCTCGATTAACAAGAATGACAATAGATGCCAACCAATCATTCGCCTATATAAACCACTATTTGTTAGCTTTCCACTAGTCGTAGGTCGCTGGATGACTGCATTCTGGAAAGCAGCAGTATTCATATCTTTCTTTCCAGGGTTCACCCCCAAGTCGAATGGGTCTCTTGCCGCAGGGGTTCGTGCATGACAAGAGCTTAAATTGGCTTGCTGCCATCAAGAGGTGAGTCTATCCGTAGTCTTGCCCAATAGCGCTTTTTGGATTACCTGGCCATGGTTAAGATAATAAGCAGCCATTATGTCTGCCACATGATGTAGTAGAAAGTGAGGACTACATGGTGAAAGGAATTTCTATTCTTGCTGACGCTGTCTCTGTTTAGAAGGTACGCTTGAGTCTATGGCAAACACTTTGCAGCGTTATTGCCAGTAATACAGCATCGAAAATGAAAATGAAAATCACAAATTACTTTTTTGCTTACTGGTAGCGTCTGCAGTGCTTCTGTGCATCATGACGCTCCGTGACGGACGTGTTGATGGCATAGACTTCAGTTGTGGTGCGAGCTGAAAGATATCAGCGAGAACACCATGCTTGGAGACGTACGTATTCAGGGTTTCCTATCTACTTAGGTTATGTGGGAAGGGGGAAAAGCCCGAATGCAAGATGAGATCGATGGCGCTGATCAAACACTAGTAGATAAACACTCGTCTACATCCTAGTCCTTCGGACCTGGGGGTTGAAATGCAGACTGGCTGTACGGTCCCTTCTCCATCCCTACGAGCCCATTCTCGACTACGTATTCCCTGGCATCGATCGGAAAGCGCCGTAGCAGGTTCCGGAACTGCTGTTGTTGGTTCTCCGATATGGGGAAGCGGTCGTCTCCCGCTTTGTAAGTCTTAGCTAGAGCGATGATAAGGTCCTCCTCTTTCTCTGAAGGAAAAGCCTCCATGGCAGGCCGCCAGTTGCTCTCCAGACGAGGCACGAGGTATCCCAAAATGTGGGCGATGCAGCCATTTCCTTCGTACGGATTTTGGTCGATGTCCAGGGTAGCCATGGTCAGCTTGCCGTACTTTTCCGCCTTGGGGAAGTCAAACCGGGTGATAGATGCATCGAAGATACGGCGCTCATCGAATAGCCCGCCATACGACGCAGTAAGCTCGATGTTGTCTTTGTTGTTTTTGCTTGAAATGTCGATGGTGATCGCATAGGGCAGGGCTATGTCAGCCCTCAAGGCGGGGTTGAAGTCGAGTCTGCACTTCCGCGTTTCGCCTATCGGCGGCAGGTAGTCGAGTAGCTCGTTCCAGAGCCACCACAGAAGCGGTGCCGAAGTCGAGTCGTGGATTGGTTTGGAACAGAACCTCGTGATCACACAGGAGAATTCGTCTGCGTACATTAGGCATGGTAGTCGAAGCAATTTCTTGTCCGCGAAAAGCGCCTTTTTGATAGGAGGAGTCGTAAGCGTTCTTGCCATCTTGAATCCAAATCGCCCAACGAGCTGTGATATGTCATCGGCAGCCTGTTGTATTTCGCGCAATAATACCGTGGGCTCCGGTGCCGACGGTCTCACAACAAGCTCAGACAATTTACTGTCGTGGGTGAGGCTGGGGGTGTAGATTCCATAGATGTTAGTACCGTCTGTGAGCGTGGCCGTCGAGGCGGTCCTGGTACTACCACCCTGATGAGATACATTGCCATTGCCAGAGAGAAAAGAACGAAGATGAGACATTATATACTTTGATCTCGCAAGCAAAAGGTGCTTGAATAGAGCAGAGACTTGGTGATGGAATACAGACAAGAGTGTGCAAAAGACTGCAGGCTGCCGACATGTATTTATACAGTCTCTGGACATGGTCTGTACATGCGGCCGCGGCGAAGCCTAGCTCGCAGAGCACTCTCCGAACTTGAGCAATACAATGCAGGACCCCAGTCCGTTTGGCAGTGGATTCGGGCCCCTGGTCAAGGCAGAGGAAGTTCAGCGTAGAGACCCTGCACACCCTCGCAAACGCCAGCACACAGCGCCTTGTCATCCGGTGGCTCATGATACTCTGCCAGTCCACCTTTGCAAGCTTATGCAGATAGGCTTGTCAGCCAACTCTCACAGCCTCTGAGGCGCATTCAGCTGGTCAAGCCGTGAGGCAGACTGTTGGTGTTAAGCTTAGCGGTAAATTTCACTCTCCGAGTATCTGCCATCGCTCCCTCACTCCATCACGCGACTCCATCCTGCCACATTCATTCTCTACTTCCTCCCCCTTGAGCAAATAAAACCTGCTTGCTCTTTGGCTCCAATAGCAATTTTCAATACATTCTGCGCACAATGTCGCAACTGCCCAATTTGACTGTCAGATACATTTGTACGGATGCAAACGCGCTTGCCTGCTGTCTCATCTCGCCGGCGAGGTTAGGTGCAAAGCATCTTGATATGGCACCGTCGAACTACCTTGCCAGCTCGCGAAGTCGGCCAGGTCCAAACAAAAAGGCTTGAAGATATACATATAAATGTCTAAGCGGGATCTGAGCGAACCTCCGGATCGCCAGGAGAATGCCCTGCAGGCCGTGCAACACGTATGCTTTTGGCGTATTGAGACATGATTCCAGGACTCCGGGCCGAGATACCGAGAGGAATTCGTATGTATTACTTAGACTGCCTTACTTTCCTCTACATACACAACGAAAGCCTCGTAAAGTAAGCCGTCCTACTCCGGAAAGCGGATGGCTACCTTGGTCTCCTTCTTCCCATTGAAGCGTTCGTAGTACTCTGGCGCGTCCTCGATGCCAATGACTGCGCTGATCACGAAGCTTGGGTGGGCTTTGCCGCTGTTGATGAGGTCGATCAACTGTGGAGCGTACTGCTTCGGATCAACGGCCCCTGTTCGGAAACTCAAGCCCTTGGCGAAGAAGGACGAGACGGGGAAGGAAATCGTGGGCGAGATGTCGCTGCCGTACGGTGCGCCAGGCGAATCGTCCTGTGAACTATACACGCCCAGTTGGCCTATGCCTCCTTTGAAATGCGTCACGTCAACCATCTGTTGTGTGATAATGCTCTCGTCCATCTCAAGGCTCGAGTTCAACGCCTCCATGCCAACACAGTCTACGGCGCGCATGACCCCGTTCGGCTCGCTAGCCAGAATCTGGGCGACGGGGTCGTCGTCAGCAAAGTTGATCGGGATGGCGCCGATGGAAGCGGCGAGATCCAGGCGCTCCTTCACATGGTCGACGACGTAGACCTTGGACGCTCCACGTAAAATGGCCGAGTAGGCAGAAAGCAGCCCAACGGGACCCGCCCCGAAGACGGCGACGGAATCGCCGGGTTCGAATCCGGTGTAGTCGATGCCGGCCCATCCCGTAGCGAAGATGTCCGAAACGGTCAGGTAGTCGCGCTCAATCGTCGAATTGGCGGTTTCGTGAGTCAATGGGATGGGGATCAGGTTGGCTTCAGCGAAAGGGACCCTCGCGTATTCAGCTGCGCATCTTCTTGTCAGCAATCCTCTCTTGGCATGCCCGGATGCATATGAGCAGGCATATTCGTACCTTGCAGACGCCTAGACCCATCTCACTATTCCCGAAGCCGAAGTATTCCTTCGACCTCGGCTCCATCTCCATATGATCCTCAGACACGGTGTCGGGAATGATGACATAGTCCCCAACGGCGAAGGAGGACACGGCGTCGCCAATCTCCGGATGTAGCCGACGGCCTCGTGCCCATTGTCCATGGCACCGCACCGCCCATGTAGCCGCGATAGATGTGCAAGTCGGATCCGCATACGGCGCGGGTGGTCACCCGCACAACGACATCCGTCTCGTTCAGGATGGCTGGCTTGGCGACATCTTGTACCATCATTTCGAAAGGCGTGCCATGGTAAACACTGCGCGCATGGTCGCGGCTGGCCAGGAAAGATTGAGCGACATGGTTTGGCAGCAAAGAGCGTTGACGCTTGAAATACTTGTGTGTATGAGGCGACTATGCGATTCTATGGCGTGTGTGACGATGGTCTGATGCGATTCTTGGTTTTCATTAACAAGAGGTTGAGACACGGCGAGAGCCTATATTACGGGCACATGTGC
>NW_026851386.1:0-23765 GCF_030913485.1 Colletotrichum godetiae
AATAGAACTAAACTTTATATTATTATATAAATTAGACCGTATAATTAAGGATGAATAAAAAAAAAAGGACCCGTTAAAAGGTAGTAATTAAAAGACTTAAAAACTATTATTATAAAGCTCTTAAAAATACTAAGGCTTTAGATAAATATATTTAGTAAGGTCGTAAATAATATATTTATATTATACCGTAACTACGACTATAAAATAAAGTTTATAGAGGGAAGTTAAAAGAAGCTTACCTACTACCCCCTTTATAAATAATTAAAGCCTAAATTAAAAATAATTAAAGCCTACCTTTTAAAGTACCTTTATAAAAGATTCATTGAACCTAATAACGCGCCTTTTATTTATTAATACTATATATTAAAAATATAATAGTAATTTATAATTCTATATTAACTTTAAAAAACTAAATAAGATTATAAAGAAGGATTAATACCCTCTATCTTTAATTAATAAAATATTAACATAGCTAAACCGGGCTAAAATATTTATTAAACTTAATATTAAATAAACCTTTTATTATATTTATTTCGACCTTATTTTAAAAAGCCTTATAACTTTCCCTACTTGTTATAAGATATATAAATATAGGGTGTTATTTTTTGAGTTCTGCTAAGGGGGCTGTGTCAGTTGGCTAGGGGGCTGTGTCCCACTTTTATTAAACTAGTTCGACTAATAAGAGGCCGGGGATTATTCTAACTAATTTTCATTACTACTAGTTACTTATTTCTATTTTTATTTTTAATTTGTTTTATTTATTTAATTGATTTATCTTAATTTTACCGTTATTATCTATAAAAAATAAGCTTATAATACTTTCTTAATAAAAAGTTTATTAATTAATTTAATCATTCCTATTTAATTAAAAATATATAATTTATTTAACCTACCGTATTTTATATTAATCGTAACGATTAAAAAGCTTAAAAAGTATTTATAAATATATATATATATAAGTATAGCTTTATTATAATTTAATATTATTAATAGAAAAAAAATTAACAAAAATCGAGATTTATTGAAATCTTTTAACTATTATAATAAAAATCAAAATAGTTTTTAAATTATATTTATCTATATAAGCCGGGTTAAAATAAAGCTAATAATAAAAGACTATTATTAATTATTCATTAGCCGAGAAAATCGCGATTATTTTCTTGGTTAGAAAAGTGGGACACAGCCCCCTAGCTAACTAATATAGCCCCCTAGCAGAACTCTATTTTTTAGCCTTTATAATAGACTAATTATATATTAATAATATATAAACAACATATTAATAAAGTATCTAGACGATTTTTATATTATATATATAAATAATATTTTAATCCTCTTAAATAACCTCTTATAATATTATAAGTACGTTATAAAAATATTAAATTATTTATAAAAAGCTAGATTATAGGCTAATATTAAAAAAATATTAATTTAATATTATTATTATAAAATATTAAGGTTTTATAATTAATATTAATAATATATAATTTAATAAAAATAAGGTCTTTATTATATAAAACTAAAAGCCGCTTATATCATTTAAGGGTATTTAATCGTTTTTTAATTTCTATAATTTCTATAAGAGGTTTATAAAGGACTATAGGTACCTAGCTAGACTATTAATAAAGCTAACCGGTAAGGGCATATCCTTCTAATTCGATACCGACTATAATATTATATTTAAAGTACTAAAATAGGCCCTTACGATAACGCTTATACTCTATTACTTTAGGCCTAAGCTACCTATATACCTAAAGATTAATATATTAAACTTAGTATATATTAAAGCCTTAATCTAATAATAAATAGACGATAGTCTATAGTACCCTATAATATTCTATTTAAGGACTATAAACGGTATTAAGCTTAATTATACTATATATAATAAAGAAATACTAATAATAATTATCTATTTAAAAATATAACTAACGTACTAAAGTAATTAACTATTATTAAAAATTTAATATTATTATAAATTATTAGCCGTTTTATTTTTTATAATAAAGTACCTCTTTAACTTATAATAGGCCTATTAGATTAGTACTTTAGCTGACTTGAATTTTCAAATTTAGTATTATTTAAAATAAATAAAGTATTTATTAATATATTATTAAAAAAAATAAAGATATTAAAATTTAATAAATATTAAAAAAGGCTAACTAAACTTAGGTCCTATTATTACTAGAGTTATTATTACCGAATATTATTACTAAGTTATAAATATTATTAAAAAATACGGTATAATAACCTAAGTTCGCTATTAAGTCCCTTATACCGGAAAATAAAATTTAGGGGTACTTATTAATTAAAAAGTATTAAAACTTAATTATAACTTAATAATAACATTATTTACTTTAATATAAGCGCTAATAGCCAAGCGCTATAAATACTAAAAAATCTAAAATAACAGATTATTTATAATAAATAATAAGCTCGTTATACTTAAAAAAGAACAATTTATATATTATAATTATTTATGAAGTCTATAAATAAAAACTCCTTATATACCTAGGGTATAATAAAATAGTTAAAATAATTAAATAACGGTATTATTAGCCTAAATTTATAGTAAATATATATTAATATATTAAAAACTATAATATGTACCGTCGCTCTTAAAAACCCTATAATAGGCCCCCGGGAGAATTAAAACCTTTACTTATACCCGACTACCTATAATAATATATGTTAATAAACTTTATAATAATATCCTCTAATTAAAAAGGCTATAATATAATATATATTATAATCGATAAACTAAATAAAAAAAACTATCTTAATACTTTGTTACAAAACTATTACTATATAGGATATAAATAAGATATTCTATAAATAAATATTATTAATTTTAAGTTACTCGAGACTATTACCTCTAACTATAATCCTTAATTTATATCGGATTTTTAAAAAAAAAGCTATATAAGCTTTATAATATTAAATTATAATTATTAATAATAGATTACCTATAAATAAATAGTTAAATAAAGATCTTAAACTAATATATCCTTTAACAATTCTATATAGCCCTTAATTAATTATTATTAAAATAACTAAAACAATATTATATTTATAATAAACTTTATTTATATAACTTAACCTAATAAAATCATAGGGCTATTACCTTATAAAATTAAATTCGGCTACTAACCTTAACTATTTTTTAATTAGGCCGCTAGATTTTAACGTTTTAATTTAATTAAAAAAACGCTTAATTATATTAAAACTTAATGAATAGCATAAAATATCTATAAAGCCTAAAAGATTATTAAAAGTAATATAAAAATCACTTTAATAAAATACCAAAAATATATTAACTACCGCTAATAGCCTAATAACTTAAAAATTAATAATAGAGTATTTATAAATATATTTTATTAAAAGACCTAAAATATTAATAAACTATAATAGCCCTAAATTAGCCCCTAGCTTATTAACAATATTAACCTAAATAATATAAATTAGAAAATTACTTATAAAAAATAAAGCCTATCCGGTCTTTTATTTAAATAATTATAAAAAGCTATAAAAGACCCTTTATTTAGATAATATTAAACCTTTTATTACCGATTATTATAATATTAATAAGCTAAATATAAGATCTTATAAATAATTAATTACGGGTATAGTATAATAAATTATAATATTAGCCGATTAAAAAGGGTATTATAATAATTTAATAATATAATATTAAAGCTTCTATTATACTTAATAGTACTATAATTTTATAAATATACCTATAACTATAAACTATTATAGAATTTTTATTATAAATAAAAATAGCAGCTAATAATAGCCTACCTTATTATAGGCCGATAATAACGTTATAATAACCTATTATAATAATTTATTAGTAAATACTTAAGGACCTACTAATCTTTCTTCCTTAATAGCTCTATTGAAAAGAACTACCACTAATAAATTGAAGACTACTATTTAAAAGCTAATTTTCTACTTTATAATACTATATATTCCGCTACGATTCGATTATCCCGAATTAATAAAGAACTTTTCTATCTTAATAATTAATAATAACTATATGCAAACCTCGCCTATAGTAGCTTTACTATCTAATACTTAACGGACTAGAGCCGCACCGGTACCGACTCTACCTTACTAACCTATAAAAAGTTAAATATAGGCATTATTAATTAATGATAAAATAGAGAAAGGTATGGACGACTAATTAGATTCTAGTAGCTTATAAAAAGATAATTATAAAGATTTAGTTAGATAATTAGGTACTATAAATAGCGCTTTTATGCTAAAAGGGGGGGTAATATTATAGTATTAGTATTAGGCCCTATATACTTGGCCTAATACTAAATAGACCCCTATAGGTTATATAACTACTAAACCGCTAAGCTTAAAAGCCTAGCGCCTAGATTCCGCCTATTAGTCTATTTTTTCCCTCTTTACGTTAGTTATATTTATTAACTTAATATAATAGTATTTCGACCTGCCTCGAGTTCCTTTATAATAAAGTCGCTTACTTTCTTTTTTTATATCTTTTTTCTTTATAATAACCTTTTATATATATAATAATAAGTTCTTTTTAAATGAAAGTTATATTATTTTTATATCTTAAGCTACTAAAAAGACTTAAAATTATCTATATGAAAATAGCCTTTATTATAATATCTTAAAATAATATTTTATAACTAATTTACTAGCCTATTACCCTAATATAAAACTTAAATAAATTTAATAAAAATAATATTTTTTAAAAGAAACTATGATTTTTAAATAAGTTATTAACCTAAATCAAGGACTTTTACTATAATTTAACGATATATAAAATATAGCTGATTACTTTTTAATAAATACGGTATAATATATATTGGATTATAATAGATAGAGAACTTATATAATATTAATTATAACTAAAGATACGTTTTTAATATAGAATTAATTATTAAAGGGTGTTACGGCACTGGGCGTTGGAACAGTGGTCCCGAACCTCAGGCACCCAGGGGGACCCTTAAGTGTCACGTGACCGCTAAGCCCAACAGCCAGCGACCTAGAATCTGCCCACTGTTCTGTTTCTTCCCTCTTTACGTTGAGTTACGTCTATTAGGTAATATAGCAGCGTTCCGACCTGCCTTAAGTTCCTTATCGTGACAAAGGGTATTAGTTAAGGATTTTATAGTTATTTAGGCCTAGTTTGCCCTTATATAAAATACAATTATGAAGTACGAAATATACAATAATGATATTTATAATTTTAATAAAATAGGCTTTTTTAATATAAATATTATTATATATACAGGTTATTACGATTTTTAATCATAAAGGGAGGCCTTATATAAAGTAATTTAGTAATTAAGAATGGGCTTTTTTATTTAAAATGTATATATAAATAGCTAGGATTAGCTTTATATATTATTATAAAGGGTAAACATTTTTTTATAGTATATTAAAAATTAATTTCTCTTTCAATAGCGTATTTACTTTAATAAAAATAAACAGATTATAAATAAGATCGGTCTAAATTAACTAAAATATTTTAAAAATTATATAAAGTTTTATATAAAGGGTATTAAACGGCTTTTTATTTTTAATAGTTGTAATAAATATAATTAATTAACTTTAATAATTATTATAAAGAATAGTATTATTACTCTTTATATATCTTCTTATCCCCTCGGCGGAGGTATCCGCCGGGGCATTAATATATACGATATATTATATAACGGGAAAACAAGGTATATTATATTATATTTTTAATTACTAACTTTTACCCGACCTTTTATTATATAAATTCTTTTTAAGTTCTAGCCCTATACTTAAACGGCTAACTTTACTTACTTTAAAATATATAAAACTTCTTAATATTAACCTATATAAGTAGCTAGATCTAATATAATAGCTTTTTTTTTATTAAAGTTTATAGACCTTTTAAATAATCTCTTTTTTTTATAATATAAAGCGTCTTTATAAGGTTAATTTTATAAAATATAATTTTAAAATTAATATTAAATTATTAAATTTTTAATATTATACTTAGTACGGCTATTTATAATATTTATAATTTTATTTAATTAAATGTTATATTTTAAAAAGTATTATATTATTTTATTAATATATCCTTATAGGTTATAATAGCTAGGGTATTAAATAAGTTAAAATTCGATCGAGCTTAAAAGGGGTAAACATATTTAGGGCGATGAATATTATTAAATAAGCCCGCTAAATATATATTATATATTATATAATTAGTAAATATTATTATTAAATAGGTTTATTTAATAATTATATTTATAAATAATAAAATAATATTTTATATTTATATATATAATATAAATATAATAAAAATAAAAAGATCCTTATAAGCTTTAATATAAATAATAAAATATTAACTATATTAGCCCTTTCTTTAAAAGCCTCTACTTTAACATTAAAGTTCAGAATATTTCGGCAGCCTTTAACCTTTAAGGCCGACCTTAATAGTCAACCTTTATTATCGACCTTAATAACCTATACCGCTATACAACCTACTTACCTATATTATATTATGTCTTTTAAATTAAGATTATTATATTAAATAAGGCGTATACATAGGGTATATTATATATATATTAGTTAAATTATATATTATATAGTGTAATTCCTTCAAAAGTAATCTATTAAGGTTAATCTTTTACGCCTATAAAGCTAGAAAAAAACCACTACATATATCTTTTTATTTTTATACGAACTTTAGCTTTTTAATATTAATTACTTTAACCTATTAAAGGCTTTCTACAGTAAAGAAATCAAGAAAATAATACGGATATAGATTATATATATTATTAAGACGACTTTATTTTTATCTTTAAGGTAGCTTTTTTATTTTAATAAAAAAAATATAAGCTAGTTTTAAATAAATTAGCATTATATTTTTTTACATTTAAAAATAATTATTTCCCGCCTGGTTCTAAGTTAAAAATGCTAATATTATTTAATTTATATTTAAATAATTAAGGCTCTTAGGATTTAAAATATTAATTATAATAATTATATTATATAAGGCTTTATTTTATTTTAAAAATATATATATGATTATTAAATTAGTTTATCAATATATTTATATAAAGCTATGATTTAAAAGCTAAGATATTAATAAATTAATATATAAATTAGCTTCTATTAAAGTTAAATATTTAGGCTTTATATAATAAGTAAAACATTAAATAATATTAGAAAGTTAATAAAATATAATTATATTTTAAAGGGTTATTTAATATTATTGAGGCCGAGGTAATTTAACTAAAGAAGGGGATTATTAATATTAAAAATAAAAGTATATATTAGGAAAATACTTATATAAAAAGGGGGGAGTTATATAAATAGTAGTATAATAACTATAGAAAGACTAGATATAATATATAATATATTAAGTAATTTAGGAGACCTTTAAAAAAGAGGCTAATAAGTAATTTTTAATTATTAATAATATAGCTCAATTGATTTATATAAATGGTAGGAGGATGTTTAAAAGTGGGCAATTTGCTATAATAGATATTACTATATATATATATTAGTTTTATTAAACTTTATCTTTTTTTTAAACAATATTATTAAGGGCTTTCTATCTATTATAACTTATAAATATAAACATATATATATATTTAATTATATTTTATATAATATAGCTAATTTAATAATAAAGATCTAATTTAATATTAAATATTTCTTCTATATTAATTATTATATAGTGGTTTTTTTTCTAGCTTTATAAACGTAAAAGATTAACCTTAAGAGGATTAACTTTGGAAAGAATTCATATAATATAATATATAATTTAACTACATGATATATAATGTACCCTATATTATACGGTTATCTTTTAAATTAAGATTATTATATTAAATTAAGCGCGTATATAGGTACATTATATATCATGTAGTTAAATATATATTATATTATATGAATTCTTTCCAAAGTTAATCCTCTTAAGGTTAATCTTTTACGTTTATAAAGCTAGAAAAAAAACCACTATATAATAATTAATATAAGAAGAAATATTTAATATTATAATTAGATCTTTATTATTAAATTAGCTATATTTATATAAATATAATTAATATATATATATGTTTTATATTTATAAGTTATAATGATAGAAAGCCCTTAATAATATTGTTTAAAAAAAAGATAAAGGTTTAATAATAACTAAATATATATATAGTAAATCATCTTTATAGCAAATTGCCCACTTTTAAACATCCTCCTACCATTTATATAAATCAATTGAGCTATATTATTAAAATTAATAAAAATTACTTATTAGCCTTTTTTTAAAGGTCTCTAAATTACTTAATATATTTATATATTATACTAGTCTTTCTATAGTTATTATACTACTATTTATATACTTCCCCCTTTTTATATAAGTATTTTCTAATATATACTTTTATTTTTAATATTAATAATCCCCTTCTTTAGTTAAATTACCTCGGCCTCAATAATATTAAATAACCCTTTAAAATATAATTATATTTTATTAACTTTCTAATATTTATTTAATGTTTTCTATTATATAAAGCCTATAATATTTAACTTTAATAGAAGCTAATTTATATTAATTTATTAATATCTTTAGCTTTTAAATCATAGCTTTATATAAATATATTGATAAACTAATTTAATAATCATATATATATTTTTTAAAATAAAATAAAGCCTTATATAATATAATATATTATAATTAATATTTTTAAATCCTAAGAGCCTTAATTATTTAAATATAAATTAAATAATATTAGCATTTTTAACTTAGAACCAGGCGGGAAATAATTATTTTTAAATTAAAAAAATATAATGCTAATTTATTTAAAACTAGCTTATATTTTTTTTATTAAAATAAAAAAGCTACCTTAAAGATAAAAATAAAGTCGTCTTTAATAATATATATAATCTATATCCGTATTATTTTCTTGATTTCTTTACTGTAGAAGCCTTTAATAGGTTAAAGTAATTAATATTAAAAAGCTAAAGTTCGTATAATAAATAAAAAGATATATGTAGTGGTTTTTTTCTAGCTTTATAGGCGTAAAAGATTAACCTTAATAGGATTAACTTTCAAAGGAATTATATAATAGAATACGTAATTTAATTATATAATATATATAATATACCCTATATATGTACCTAATTTAATATAATAATTTTAATTTAAAAGACATAATATAATATAGGTAAGTAGGTTGTATAGCGGTATAGGTTATTAAGGTCGATAATAAAGGTTGACTATTAAGGTCGGCCTTAAAGGTTAAAGGCTGCCGGAAATATTCTGAACTTTAATGTTAAAGTAGAGGCTTTTAAAGAAAGGGCTAATATAGTTAATATTTTATTATTTATATTAAAGCTTATAAGGATCTTTTTATTTTTATTATATTTTATATTATATATATAAATATAAATATTATTTTATTATTTATAAATATAATTATTAAATAAACCTATTTAATAATAATATTTACTAATTATATAATATATAATATATATTTAGCGGGCTTATTTAATAATATTCATCGCCCTAAATATGTTTACCCCTTTTAAGCTCGATCGAATTTTTAACTTATTTAATACCCTAGCTATTATAACCTATAAGGATATATTAATAAAATAATATAATACTTTTTAAAAATATAACATTTAATTAAATAAAATTATAAATATTATAAATAGCCGTACTAAGTATAATATTAAAATTTAATAATTTAATATTAATTTTAAAATTATATTTTATAAAATTAACCTTATAAAGACGCTTTATATTATAAAAAAAAGAGATTATTTAAAAGGTCTATAAACTTTAATAAAAAAAAAGCTATTATATTAGATCTAGCTACTTATATAGGTTAATATTAAGAAGTTTTATATATTTTAAAGTAAGTAAAGTTAGCCGTTTAAGTATAGGGCTAGAACTTAAAAAGAATTTATATAATAAAAGGTCGGGTAAAAGTTAGTAATTAAAAATATAATATAATATACCTTGTTTTCCCGTTATATAATATATCGTATATATTAATGCCCCGGCGGATACCTCCGCCGAGGGGATAAGAAGATATATAAAGAGTAATAATACTATATTCTTTATAATAATTATTAAAGTTAATTAATTTATATTTATTACAACTATTAAAAATAAAAAGCCGTTTAATACCCTTTATATAAAACTTTATATAATTTTTAAAATATTTTAGTTAATTTAGACCGATCTTATTTATAATCTGTTTATTTTTATTAAAGTAAATACGCTATTGAAAGAGAAATTAATTTTTAATATACTATAAAAAAATGTTTACCCTTTATAATAATATATAAAGCTAATACCTAGCTATTTATATATACATTTTAAATAATAAAAGCCCATTCTTAATTACTAAATTACTTTATATAAGGCCTCCCTTTATGATTAAAAATCGTAATAACCTGTATATATAATAATATTTATATTAAAAAGCCTATTTTATTAAAATTATAAATATCATTATTGTATATTTCGTACTTCATAATTGTATTTTATATAAGGGCAAACTAGGCCTAAATAACTATAAAATCCTTAACTAATACCCTTTGTCACGATAAGGAACTTAAGGCAGGTCGGAACGCTGCTATATTACCTAATAGACGTAACTCAACGTAAAGAGGGAAGAAACAGAACAGTGGGCAGATTCTAGGTCGCTGGGCTGTTGGGCTTAGCGGTCACGTGACACTTAAGGGGTCCCCCTGGGTGCCTGAGGTTCGGGACCACTGTTCCAACGCCCAGTGCCGTAACACCCTTTAATAATTAATTCTATATTAAAAACGTATCTTTAGTTATAATTAATATTATATAAAGTTCTCTATCTATTATAATCCAATATATATTATACCGTATTTATTAAAAAAGTAATCAGCTATATTTTATATATCGTTAAATTATAGTAAAAGTCCTTGATTAGTTAGGTTAATAACTTATTTAAAAATCATAGTTTCTTTTAAAAAATATTATTTTTATTAAATTTATTTAAGTTTTATATTAGGGTAATAGGCTAGTAAATTAGTTATAAAATATTATTTTTAAGATATTATAAATAAAGGCTATTTTCATATAGATAATTTTAAGTCTTTTTTAGTAGCTTAAGATATAAAAATAATATAACTTTCATTTAAAAAAGAACTTATTATTATATATATAAAAGGTTATTATAAAGAAAAAAGATATAAAAAAAAGAAAGTAAGCGACTTTATTATAAAAGGGAACTCGAGGCAGGTCGAAATACTATTATATTAAGTTAATAAATATAACTTAACGTAAAGAGGGAAAAAATAGACTAATAGGCGGAATCTAGGGCGCTAGGCTTTTAAGCTTAGCGGTTTAGTAGTTATATAACCTATAGGGGGTCTATTTAGTACTTAAGGCCCAAGTATATAGGGGCCTAATACCTAATACTATAATATTACCCCCCCCTTTTAGCATAAAAGGCGCTATTTATAGTACCTAATTATCTAACTAAATCCTTTATAATTATCTTTTTATAAGCTACTAGAATCTAATTAGTCGTCCATTACCTTTCTCTATTTTATCATTAATTAATAATGCCTAGTATTTAACTTTTTTATAGGTGTTAGTAAGGTAGAGGTCGGTACCGGTGCGGCTCTAGTCCGTTAAGTATTAGATAGTAAAGCTACTATAGGCCGAGGTTTGCTATAATAGTTATTATTAATTATTAAGATAGAAAAGTTCTTTATTAATTCCGGGATTAATCGAATCGTTAGCGGAATATATAGTATTATAAAGTAGAAAATTAGCTTTTAAATAGTAGTCTTCAATTTATTAGTGGTAGTTCTTTTTCAATAGAGCTATTAAGGAAGAAAGATTAGTAGGTCCTTTAAGTATTTACTAATAAATTTATTATAATAAGGGTTATTATAACGTTATTATCGGCCTATAATAAGGCTAGGCTATTATTAGCTGCTATTTTTATTTATAATAAAAAGTTCTATAATAGTCTTATAGTTATAGGGTATTATTTATAAAAAGCTTATAGTACTATTAAAGTATAATAGAAGCTTTTAATATTATATTATATTAAATTATTATAATACCCTTTTTAATCGGCTTAATATTATAATTTATTATACTATACCCGTAATTTAATTATTTATAAGATCTTATATTTAGGCTTATTAATATTATAATAGATCGGTAATAAAAGGTCTTAATATTATCTAAATAAAGGGTCTTTTATAGCTTTTTATAATTTATTTAAATAAAAGACCGGATAGGCTTTATTTTTTATAAGTAATTTTCTAATTTATATATTATTTAGGTTAATATTGTTAATAAGCTAGGGGCTAATTTAGGGCTATTATAGTTTATTAATATTTTAGGTCTTTTAATAAAATATATTTATAAATACTCTATTATTAATTTTTAAGTTATTAGGCTATTAGCGGTAGTTAATATATTTTTGGTATTTTATTAAAGTGATTTTTATATTACTTTTAATAATCTTTTAGGCTTTATAGATATTTTATGCTATTCATTAAGTTTTAATATAATTAAGCGTTTTTTTAATTAAATTAAAACGTTAAAATCTAGCGGCCTAATTAAAAAATAGTTAAGGTTAGTAGCCGAATTTAATTTTATAAGGTAATAGCCCTATGATTTTATTAGGTTAAGTTATATAAATAAAGTTTATTATAAATATAATATTGTTTTAGTTATTTTAATAATAATTAATTAAGGGCTATATAGAATTGTTAAAGGATATATTAGTTTAAGATCTTTATTTAACTATTTATTTATAGGTAATCTATTATTAATAATTATAATTTAATATTATAAAGCTTATATAGCTTTTTTTTTAAAAATCCGATATAAATTAAGGATTATAGTTAGAGGTAATAGTCTCGAGTAACTTAAAAATTAATAATATTTATTTATAGAATATCTTATTTATATCCTATATAGTAATAGTTTTGTAACAAAGTATTAAGATAGTTTTTTTTATTTAGTTTATCGATTATAATATATATTATATTATAGCCTTTTTAATTAGAGGATATTATTATAAAGTTTATTAACATATATTATTATAGGTAGTCGGGTATAAGTAAAGGTTTTAATTCTCCCGGGGGCCTATTATAGGGTTTTTAAGAGCGACGGTACATATTATAGTTTTTAATATATTAATATATATTTACTATAAATTTAGGCTAATAATACCGTTATTTAATTATTTTAACTATTTTATTATACCCTAGGTATATAAGGAGTTTTTATTTATAGACTTCATAAATAATTATAATATATAAATTGTTCTTTTTTAAGTATAACGAGCTTATTATTTATTATAAATAATCTGTTATTTTAGATTTTTTAGTATTTATAGCGCTTGGCTATTAGCGCTTATATTAAAGTAAATAATGTTATTATTAAGTTATAATTAAGTTTTAATACTTTTTTAATTAATAAGTACCCCTAAATTTTATTTTCCGGTATAAGGGACTTAATAGCGAACTTAGGTTATTATACCGTATTTTTTAATAATATTTATAACTTAGTAATAATATTCGGTAATAATAACTCTAGTAATAATAGGACCTAAGTTTAGTTAGCCTTTTTTAATATTTATTAAATTTTAATATCTTTATTTTTTTTAATAATATATTAATAAATACTTTTATTTATTTTAAATAATACTAAATTTGAAAATTCAAGTCAGCTAAAGTACTAATCTAATAGGCCTATTATAAGTTAAAGAGGTACTTTATTATAAAAAATAAAAACGGCTAATAATTTATAATAATATTAAATTTTTAATAATAGTTAATTACTTTAGTACGTTAGTTATATTTTTAAATAGATAATTATTATTAGTATTTCTTTATTATATATAGTATAATTAAGCTTAATACCGTTTATAGTCCTTAAATAGAATATTATAGGGTACTATAGACTATCGTCTATTTATTATTAGATTAAGGCTTTAATATATACTAAGTTTAATATATTAATCTTTAGGTATATAGGTAGCTTAGGCCTAAAGTAATAGAGTATAAGCGTTATCGTAAGGGCCTATTTTAGTACTTTAAATATAATATTATAGTCGGTATCGAATTAGAAGGATATGCCCTTACCGGTTAGCTTTATTAATAGTCTAGCTAGGTACCTATAGTCCTTTATAAACCTCTTATAGAAATTATAGAAATTAAAAAACGATTAAATACCCTTAAATGATATAAGCGGCTTTTAGTTTTATATAATAAAGACCTTATTTTTATTAAATTATATATTATTAATATTAATTATAAAACCTTAATATTTTATAATAATAATATTAAATTAATATTTTTTTAATATTAGCCTATAATCTAGCTTTTTATAAATAATTTAATATTTTTATAACGTACTTATAATATTATAAGAGGTTATTTAAGAGGATTAAAATATTATTTATATATATAATATAAAAATCGTCTAGATACTTTATTAATATGTTGTTTATATATTATTAATATATAATTAGTCTATTATAAAGGCTAAAAAATAGAGTTCTGCTAGGGGGGCTATATTAGTTAGCTAGGGGGGCTGTGTCCCACTTTTCTAACCAAGAAAATAATCGCGATTTTCTCGGCTAATGAATAATTAATAATAGTCTTTTATTATTAGCTTTATTTTAACCCGGCTTATATAGATAAATATAATTTAAAAACTATTTTGATTTTTATTATAATAGTTAAAAGATTTCAATAAATCTCGATTTTTGTTAATTTTTTTTTCTATTAATAATATTAAATTATAATAAAGCTATACTTATATATATATATATTTATAAATACTTTTTAAGCTTTTTAATCGTTACGATTAATATAAAATACGGTAGGTTAAATAAATTATATATTTTTAATTAAATAGGAATGATTAAATTAATTAATAAACTTTTTATTAAGAAAGTATTATAAGCTTATTTTTTATAGATAATAACGGTAAAATTAAGATAAATCAATTAAATAAATAAAACAAATTAAAAATAAAAATAGAAATAAGTAACTAGTAGTAATGAAAATTAGTTAGAATAATCCCCGGCCTCTTATTAGTCGAACTAGTTTAATAAAAGTGGGACACAGCCCCCCTAGCCAACTGACACAGCCCCCTTAGCAGAACTCAAAAAATAACACCCTATATTTATATATCTTATAACAAGTAGGGAAAGTTATAAGGCTTTTTAAAATAAGGTCGAAATAAATATAATAAAAGGTTTATTTAATATTAAGTTTAATAAATATTTTAGCCCGGTTTAGCTATGTTAATATTTTATTAATTAAAGATAGAGGGTATTAATCCTTCTTTATAATCTTATTTAGTTTTTTAAAGTTAATATAGAATTATAAATTACTATTATATTTTTTAATATATAGTATTAATAATATAAAAGGCGCGTTATTAGGTTCAATGAATCTTTTATAAAGGTACTTTAAAAGGTAGGCTTTAATTATTTTTAATTTAGGCTTTAATTATTTATAAAGGGGGTAGTAGGTAAGCTTCTTTTAACTTCCCTCTATAAACTTTATTTTATAGTCGTAGTTACGGTATAATATAAATATATTATTTACGACCTTACTAAATATATTTATCTAAAGCCTTAGTATTTTTAAGAGCTTTATAATAATAAGTTTTTAAGTCTTTTAATTACTACCTTTTAACGGGTCCTTTTTTTTTTATTCATCCTTAATTATACGGTCTAATTTATATAATAATATAAAGTTTAGTTCTATATTTTTCCATTTTAGGTTAATTTTAAGTATTAGGGCGTTAATAAAGGCAATATTTAGTACAGTATTAGCGCCTTTATATTAACTAAAGGTCTGTACGGGTTTAGTTTTCTTTATAGATATCAATAATATATTAGCGAATATATAATTTATTTTCTAGGTATTTTTAGTATTATTAGACTGTTAGATATATTGGTTTTATAAGCTTTATAATTAATAAAATATTTTAATAGGTTTAGGTAATATTTACTTTTTTTATAATTATTTATTATACCGTATTATATTTATTTAAAATATCTCCCACCGTTATTTAATATTAATTTAATATTATATATTAATAACTTTAAGGGTATATAAGTTTTCTATATTAAGTTAGAGTAAGTGTGTCTTTAAAGGTACTCAATAGTTAATATATAAGTTAATAATCTATATTATATTAACGTCTTTTAATTATTTATTATCAAATCCGATAATAGGGATAGGGTATAGTAACTTACTAAATAGGGCTATATAAAAATCTTATAATAATAGGGTTACATAGTTATTTATAAATCCGTGTTTATTAATTTTTATATTAAATAAGGCTTTTAAGCGAATTCTATATTTATTAAATATTATTATAAGTTTAGTTTTAAAAGGCTACTTTTTATAAAATTCTATAGGTTTATTAAATAAATCGCTAATTTTTTATTTTCTTTATATTTATCTCTTAACTAAAGAATTATTTATATTAAAGGGCCTAGTTTTTTAAATTTAAGATATATTATTTATTAATAATAATATTTATAGCGGCTATAGTGACGGCTAGCCTTTTAGGGTAGTCCTAAGAGATATAGTTAGATTTATTATAGATAAAGTAGGTATTATTATTTTTAAGATTTAAATATAGGGCCTTAAGGGTAATCTTATAGTTAATAATTTAGCTATAAATATACTATTTAATAATACCGCTTCCTCTATCTTTATTTTTAATAAAAATAATATAAATAGGTATAATATTCTTTTAGACCTTATTATTAATCGTCGGGGGCTATATAATATTAACGAGCTAGGTAATATATTTAATATATTTTTTAAAAATAGCGTCCTTATTTAGGTATTTAAAGATAGCTTAGTTCTAAAAGTATATAAGGAGCTTATTATAAAAACGGCGCTTCTATTAGGACTTAAAGAGTTTATTAATATAGGTAAGTTTAATAAATATAGAGCGCTTTTAATAAATATTTTTAAAAATAATAGAGAGGGTATCTAGTTTTTGATTAATGTTATTTATATAGGCCAATTGAAGCTTATATAATAGCTAGTTAATAATAATAGTCTCGTTAATAATTAATATAGGGTAAATAAACTCGGCCGTAAAGTTACCGATTTTATTAATAATATATTTTAGGTAGTAATTATTAATTATAAAGTTCGTATTCTTAAGATACTTTCTAATATACTAGAGCTTATAGGGGAACTTTAGGCTTTTATTATTATTATTATTATTTATAAAGGTAAGGACGTTAGGTATTCTATTTAATTTAATAAAGGATTAATAGGCCGAGGCCGGAATATTTTTATAGCTTTCTTATACTTTAAATTAAGTAAGATGTTATTTAAACGTACGGTAGGCCTTATTATTATTATTATATTTATTATTATTAATGTTAAATATAGACCCGTTTTTTAATTGTTAAATATAATTATTAAATATAATATTAATATAAAAGGCCTTATCTAGCTACTTCTCAATATTTCAAAGTTCTATAACAGATTTATTAAAGATCTTAATATTTTCCTTAATTATTTTATAAAACTGCTTAATATTATTATTTAGTTAGTTAATTATAACGACTAATATTTATTTAAATTAGCATTAAGCGATATATATCTTTAGCTAGTTTTTAATTTAAATATAAAGAGTAATATTATTGTTTTTTTAATATAGTTTTTGAATAAATTTGAAATTAATAGGGTATTATTTAATATTATTAAAGAGTTCTTTATTATAAATCTAAATAAGGGATATATATTTATTAATAATATAATAAAGAAAGTTAAGGTAGTTATTTTATATAATAGAGGGTAAAAGCTATTTAATAGGCTAATCAATAAGGTCGACCTTGAGGTTAAATATAAGGAGCTCGGTATTCTTATTAATGCCTATAATATTTAAATATTATTCATATAAATAACGGCCTTATTAAAAGTTATTAATATAAAAGGATAACGTATATAATAAGCAAGTAAAATAGATAAGCGAGTGAAATATAGAACCGCGACCATATTATATAAATTAGCAAATCTTAATACTTACCTTATTAATTTAATAAAACTATTTAGAGTCCTTTTTTTTTAGATATTTCCTTATTAAATTAATATATTTATATATTATAATTAGTATTTTTATAAATATTATATCGTCGTTAACCCATCTTAATCCTTAATTAATAACTATTATTCCGGTATATTTCTTTTTTTACTTAGGTTATAGCCTTTTTTTATAATTAAAGGTCCTCTTTTTTAGCTATAATAAGACTTTTTTTTTATTAAAAACGGTTTTTTTTAGCTCTTTAATATTAATTAAATAGGTTATTTTTTTTAAAAGATCTAGTTCTTAGATCTTAATGAGGCGATCTAGTATATAAACTTATAAGCCCCTTAAATAGATACTTTATAACTTTGATAATTAAAGTTAAAGAGTTATTTAATAATAAGTAATTCTATTTTTAATAAATTATAATTATAAAGACGTTTCGATTAGGTTATTTAATATTCAAAAAGTCTATATTAGGGGTATTATCGGGAAGGATCTTAAAGGTATTAAAATATATAATTTTATATTAAACTTTAAAAATATATTTTTTATATTTAAAAATATAAGTCCTACCCTTTTAAATCCCTTTTAATATTTTTCTCTATAATTATTTACGTAAAAGCCCTATAAAATGCCGGAAAAAAGTCCTCTTTAATAATATATATATTACCCTAATATATTTTATCTTTACTTTTTTAACTATATATTTGTTTTAAAAAACTTAAAATATCTAATATTTAAGGGCTAAAATAAATAAGATAAATAAGCCGATATATATAAGGTAATAATATTATTCTTTTTATAAAAAAATTTAAAATCCGTAAAATAATAATTTTTATATTCGTTAATAATAAAGAGGTAATATTAACCTTTTTTATATAGTCTTCTATATTATTTAAAATACTAAGCTTAATCTAGGCCTTTTTTATTTATTATTTATTTAATTTTAAATGTTATAATAATTTATTATATTAAAAACTAAATTCTATATACTAAATAAAAAAATAATATTAACCTATGACGATAATATATAGTAGGATATTATAACCCGATAAGTTAATAGCCTAAATAACTATAACCTATTTACGATTATTAAACTATATTAATTTTATATTTAAATACCTTTTAGTATTAGTTATAATTATACCGGTTAAAATCTAGCCTATTATAAAATTAATCTTATTAAAATTATAAATATCTAAATTCATAATACTATATTTTACGATTATATTTATTATAAATAAGAACTATATGTTTATTATAACTAGATCTTTATATTAGGCTCTTTTATAATTATATCTATAAAAACGACGTATTCGTAGTTATAATTATTATTTAATGAAGTTTAAAGCTTATTACTTTTTAATAAGGAGTACGTTATAATTAATAAATAATCGATTTATTATTTCTTTAATATTATAAAGCTAAGGAAGAAATAATTAGGAATTTAGGTCGAGGATATATTTAATTAACTTCTCTTTTTTAAAAACCGTTAAATTATATAAGTTTAATATAATATTATATTATGATAATATTCCTTTTAATTATTAAATTAATATAATATATTTAATTAAATAGATCTTAATTATAGCCCGAGCGCTTAGTTTTTAATAATTTTAAATAGCCTAGAGGGTAAGTTAAATATTAAATTCTTTATTTTAATACATTATAGTGAGTTATAGAAAAAAAGCGCCCGATTATATTAAAATAATATGGTTGCGGTTCTATATTTCACTTGCTTATCTATTTCACTTGCTTATTTGTTTCACTTGCTTATCATATATATTATTTATTTTCCTAAATTTTTAATTTAGACTATAGCGTTTAATAGAGGGGGGATATATATATTTAAGGGATATTAATTATTCTATATAGTTAATCGGTCGGTTATTACTTAAAGTCGGACTTTTTTTTTTAATAAGAGTAGTTATTTATTATAGTAGGTTTAATAGGTCAAGATATTATCGTTATATTTTTAGAGAATAAAGGTGTTACGCTTTATGTGCGGTGAAATAGTAATAATATTGAGATGCCTCTTCTAAGATTTCACGGTGCTTTCACGGTGAAATCCCTAAGATATACCCTGAGATTTCACGGGGAAATCCCGGGGAAATCTCACGAACTTCTAGTACCTTTTCACCGAGAATTCCCGGTGAAATCTCAAGAGTTTCACCGCTAGATTTCTCTCCGTATTCACGGGGAAATCTCAGTGGAATTTCCCTAGAGAAATCGTAATAAAAGGGTTTATAAATAATATTAAGTAGTATTATAAAAGGGAACTTAAGGTAGGTTAAAATACTACTATATTAACCTATTAAACATAACTTAATATAAAATAGGAAAAAATAGACTAATAAGCGGAATCTAGGGCGCTAGGCTTTTAGGCTTAGCGGTCTAGTAGTTACGTAACCTATAGGGGGTCCGCTTAGTGCCTAAGGCCCGAGCGTATAGGGGCCTAGCGCCTAGTGCCGTAACAACTCGCTATAATAAGCAACTCACTATATATATATATATATATATCATCTTTTAAAAACTATAAAATAAAGCGGCTATATTTAATAAAAATATAATAACAAATCCGCTAATTTTAAACGAAATTAAATATAAAATTAACGTTTAAGAAAGAACTATTATGTAGGCCTATATACCTCTTAAATAAATAATAATTTAATAATTTAAAAAGATATACTATTAAGAAGTTTAAAAATAAAAAGATCGTCCTCTTAATAAATAAAATAGAAACACCAATAAGATTTATCTTTAAAAAGAATAAATCCTTTAAACTATATATAAACTATAAAATTTAAATAAATTATACTAAAATATAAATATTCCTTTTTTTAATTAATGAGCTTTTAAATAGGCTTGAAGGGGCTTAATAAATCCTAAAGATTGATATTAAAGACGTATATTATTATATTATAATCTAATTAATGAATGAATAAAAATTATCATTTAGAATAAATATAGTTATTTTAAATATATAGTAATGTTAATTAATTATATAAATACGTTTATATTATTTCAAGTATGTATTTATTGAATACTTAGTAACTTATTAAATAATTATATATTATACATTATATATAAATAATATCCTAATTTATATTAAAAATAAAAATTAATATATAAAAGACCTAAAAAGGGTCTTTAAAAGACTAAGAATATTTTACCTATATATTAACTTAAATAAATATAACTTTTATTAATAAAAGGCAAAATTCTTAAGATATATAATTATTTTTAAAATAATTTTAATAAATAAAGACCGAATATAGTTTATTATTAAATAGGAGCCGCTATCTATATCTTGAGAAATATAAGTATTTTTAGGATTTATAATATTTATTATAAATTTATATTGAAATATTCGGATATAATACTATTGATAATAAGCCTTTTAAAAGGGAGTAAATTAAGGAAAAAATAAACTTAATTTAACAAACCCTAAGTTATATTTAATAAATTAAAAAAGGCCTTTACGTTAATAATGATATTATATCATTAGGACCTTATAAAGGATATTAAAATAAAAATGAATATTCTTTATAAAGTAATCTTAAATATTTTATTTTAATTTATAAATATTAAATAGTATTTTATAACCTATGTTAATTAGAAACTTATTAAAATAAAGTAGAGGTAGGCTATAAGATAATAAAAACTTTAAATTATTATAAAAAGCCTAGATTCTTAAGTAAGATACCTTTAAAAATTATAAAATATTTATAATTCTTATAGATTATTAAACTTTTAAAAAGGTTATTAATATATTAATAAAGGACTTAAAAAGGCGCTTTTTATATTAAATATATAAATTACTAATATTAAATTTTAATATTTTATATTAGCCCGGAGTGTAAAGGTGCCGGTAGGCAGGCACGAAGCCCCTGGCCGAGGAGCTTACTTAAGCGTACGTATAGTGCACGTTTAGTATATAGTACTAAAAGTACCTGATCTTTTAGGTTAATTAGGAGGAGCGTAGTATATTACCTGCCCCCTTATAATACTTTTAATATTACGTAGGTCTTCTAGCTAATAAGAGGCGGGCGTTAGGCGGGTAGGGGCCGGGTTTGAGTCCTACTTATAGTATTAGCGTTTATACGTATTTATTAATTTATATTAGGCTTAAAGGAAGGTATATAAACTACGGGCTAATCGGTAATTTAGTAATTATATAGAAGTTAGGTACTTGCTTTTAGGGTTAGCATATATACCTTTCTTTTAAGCGAGCGGGCGGGCGCCGGGTATATATAGTAAATTACGATTTGGGATACGTTATTGAAGGAGGGAGGTAATTGTAAAGGTGCCGGTAGGTAGGTACAAAGCCCCTGGCCGAGGAGCTTATTTAAGCGTATGTGTAGTGTATGTCTGGTACGTAGTGCTAGAAGTGACTGATCTTTTAGGTCAATTGGTAGGAGCGTAACATACTACCTGCCCCCTTATACGGAGTTATAAATTTAATAAATAAGCTATCTAGGAGATTAAATTATATAGAGGGGGAAATAAATTATAAAAATATACTTTTTATATTAATAAATAAACTTAATTTAGTTAATAAACTCCTTATAAAAATATAATAATTTTTTTTATGAGAAAAAACCGGAAACTTTAAAAACTTATATAGTTAAAATAAAAAGGGTTATAAATAAAGCCCTTATTACAAATACCTTTATATAAATGATATAAAAATAAAGAAAATAAAGTTAATAACCTAAGGTAGATAAATCAAGACTTAAAAAGAATATAATTTTAAAGAAATTATAAAAGAATTATTTAAAAAAAAGATAGTATTTTTATAAAGGCCCTAAATATACTTAAATCCTTTATTAAAAAACTTTAAAACCTTAATAAGAGATACCGGATTTAATTAAAAAAAGTACTAAGGAGCTACGGCCGAATAAAGAGGGTATTATTAAAATAATAAAGGTACTTTTTCTTATTAAAATTAATTAATAATCCCTAAAAAGATATTAATATAAAAGGGAGTCCTTTACTAATATTATAACGACCTAAGGTTAGGATATATAAAGATAAATAAACCCCTCGGCAGAGGTATCCGCCGGGGGACCAATATATACGATATGTTATATAACGGGAAAACTAGCTATATTACACTACATTCCTAAGTATTAACTAATCGAACTCCGATTATTACCCCCCTTTATTAACATCTATCTAACCATCTACTATATAAATTCCTTTTAAGTTCTAGCCCTTTACTTAAATAGCTAACTTAACTTATTTTAATATATATAAAACCTCTTAATACTAGCCTATATAAATAACTAAATTTAATATAAGAATTTCCTTTTTTTTAAGTTTATAGACCTTTTAAATAATCTTTCTTTTTTAAATAAAAAGTATTTTTATAAGGGTAATTTTATAAAATATAATTTTAATGTTAATATTAAGTTATTATATTTTAATATTATATTTAATATAGCTATTTATAATATTTATAATTTTATTCAATTAAATACCGTACTTTTAAGAAATGTTATATTATTTTATTAATATATAGTGGGTTTTCTTTTAGCTTTATAGGCGTAAAAGATTAACCTTAATAGGATCAGTTTTTAAAGGAAATTATATAATATAATATATAACATAAATATATATAATATATAATATATAATATACCCTATATATATACTTAATTTAATATAGTAATTTTAATTTGAAGAATATAATATAATATAGGTAGTTAGGATATTTTTTA
>NW_026851387.1:0-23250 GCF_030913485.1 Colletotrichum godetiae
ATGGGCAGCGCAGATCCAACCGACGGTGAAGTCGCGGGCGGAGACGAAAATTGGCCATATCGCGTCAGTTTCAGTGGCGGATGCCAGCAAAAGTAGCAATGCGAAACTACGGACGCGTAGGATGTAGCAGACAACGTGTCATTGAGCATTCTGTTTCATGAAACTCCATGCTCCGTTAGGACAGCATGGTGCGACAGAGAGATACGGCCTCAGCTTGCCGTGGGGCAACGTGATATGGCATTGTCCAGCCTGCAGGCCAAATGCCATCCGAGATAACACTAAGTGCTGATGTTTGCGTGATTGGTTGCTGTTGCCAAGTGTGGGTATCGGGTGTTCAAAACGACAACCCGTTTTCTAGTGCAATAGCGGCTGAGATCAGCTCCATGAGTTGCGAGTCGCATGACCCTCCAGGACCACTTCTGCCAATGAACTCAAAGCATATCTTTGTTTTCGGGACGCGATGCTTTTTGGATTGTAGTCTCCTCCAAATGACAAGGAACCACAGATTGGAGATCCCAGATGCCACGACCATCTAGGCTCGTTAACGACAAGGTTGTCGCTCGAAAGATAGCACTGACGTTATGATAGTACTTTCAACGGTGGGAACGGAGCTGAAGGCTATGGCCACATGGCGGCGTGTTTCGGTCCGGCCCGCTCCAATCTTGTTGCAGGGCCCTTGTTCATTAGAATTGAGATGATGGTCTTCAGACGATCGAGGGCAGAAGGCAGGGCGGGGAAATGTGGAAATTTCGAACTTCAATTGGCATCACAATATGAGGGGTCATCTGGAATCAGCGAAAGCGGTGGGATTGGAGAGTAGGGGTGATTGATTGGAGTGGAACAATAAACTCGACTGATTGGCTTAAGCCACCACTCAACTCCACCGACAAAGGAGGAAAAACTATCTTCCGCGTATCCAACTAACAGCAATTGCCCTACAACCGTTTCATGTCGCTAAATGATGGAAGCTTCTAGAACGTCGTCTGGCTTGACAACTTCAAGGTTACTCCCCAAAGACGGACCAGCATCGCGTGGAGACGATGCTTTTACACCAACTAGGATACCTCTCCCCAAATCAGTATTCTCATCCATATGCCTTCGTCTGCGTTGGCGTTCGATATGTCATTTGACGAATATGACTGGCCAGACTTCGATGCGACAGACGCGGTCCCAGATGTAGGCCATGCCGGAGGCGCTCAACGCATGACCGCTAGCCCCGTGGTGATTGACGTAGAGGATGCTCAGACAGTCTCTCTAAGCCCAACTCCAAGCCACACATCGGCTTTGAATGGCAAACTTCCCTTGCTACAGCTGGCTGACTGGGACGAGAACGAGACCTACGATGAGCAACCGCCAACCTGTATCCATTATACTATTGAGTGGAAGTTGACAGCAAACAACAGAGTAGTGTCGAAAATAGCGAACCAGACCTCGTCCTTGCGCCGAATGCCTTTTGGGAAGAAACCCTGTACCGCAAGCTCGACAAGCTAGTGAAAGAGAAGCTGCCATCCAACAAGTCGTTCAACATAGATGATACCAACGTAATTGTGTCCGTGCGAGATCGCTCCCAACGTGACCTTGTCAAGCGATTCGACGAGCTCGATATTGACTGGCCTGTCGTGGAGAGACAGCTCAAGGCTTGGAGCCACCTTTTCCGTGCCGGGAGAGAACACAGGGTCCAGATATTTTTAACTATCTGGAATCTGGGTCTTCTACTGCTGTGCAGCGAGGCACTAAGCGTGGCTTCTCCTCCATCACGCAGGACAGACTGCAGGAACGAGCAGCTCAGCTCGATGCTGAAGAGAGTTCTACAGGCCAGGCGTCGATCTGGCGGCGGGTCTACGCCTTGATGCGATGTCCTGGGCGCCATGTAATCTTGGGCCGCACTGCTGGATCGATGTTGGCGCGGGCAAAAAGCATTACAAGCTGAAGTCTCATAATTTTAGGGCCATCGTTCGACACGTAGAGCAGGGCGGTGTGTTTAATATTCCCGGTGACATGCCCGAACACATCCGCGACCAGCTGTATGCCGAGAGCAGCAACACGCAGAACGACAACGCAAGACCAATTCTTCATCGGCAAGCAATTACCCGCCGATCAACATCACCAACGTGATGCCAGCCTCCTCGCCGCTCACATCCCCAGCGGGCGCTGCAACTCCGCTCGCAGCCTCGCCTCCCGTCTGCTGCAATGTTGTTTTGGCCTTGGAGATTGCGGGGCCGAGAGATGTGGCCGTGCGATCATACTGCGAATGGCAGTGCTCGCAGGTGGAGAGCGAGACGCTCAAGAGGGAGTTTTGGAAGGCGTACGGTGTTACCCTTGATCATGGCCTTGATCTTGAGCAGGTGCACCAAGATCAAGAGCCTGACTTTTTTATGGAACGGGGCGTCAAGATCGGCGTAGCGCGACGATTCGTCCGTGATATTGGAAAGTGGGTTGAAACCTACGGATGAGCGTGAAGGCCATTAGGTATTCTTCTAGAATGGGTTTTCTCTTTCACCTCTTCAAGGCTCTTCAATAAAGATTCCGGCGTTTCGAAAATGACCTCTGGCGCTTGACCTCCGAGCGCCAATCGTCTTCACACACCACTCCAGAAACCCCGCGAAGTCCGCTTCAGGCAGGCCGTCGTGCTGTTGATAGTGTCGCTTAATGAAACCTCTGAGCTCTGCAAAACTCTCTTCGATCGGATTGAGGTCGGGAGAGTATGGTGGCAGAAAATGGACTACAACACCTGCTTTGGCACAAAGCTCTTGAATCCGCTCGGAGTGATGGAAAGAAGCATTGTCCATGATGATTACGGACTTCGGCTCAGGCCATCTCCCACAGAAAGGGAGAAGCTCCTCAATGAAGCTCTCGAACACCTCACTATCGGTAGTGCCCTGAAAGACACGCGAGTAGATGATGCCATCTTGTGTGTAAGCAGGCAAGACCAGGTACCGTCGGTCGCGATGGAATCGAGCAACCTGAACTGGGGTTACCCCCAAAGGGGACCATCCAGTCCGCCGGAAGCCAGCACGCTTATCGCACCCCGACTGTCGACAAAGACTAGATGATAGGATCGGAAAGCCGACAGCCCGTGGAGATAGAAGTCCCGCAGATCTGCGTTTCGCTCTTGAGCAACACGTCGGGCCACTTTCTTGCTCCACCCAGCTAAAGCAAAGCACGACTGATGCTTGAAGCCGTCACCAGAGTCTCGAAACCCCAAAGGAACACAATCATCTCATCTTGGTAGAGGTCGGCTTTTCGATCAGCCGGTCGCACAAAGCACTCAGCATAGGCGGCGTGATACCTCGGCGTCCGGCTCCGTTGGGAGGACTCTTGTGTTCCCAAAGCACTGAAGATTCGCTCGAATATTACGCACCGTCCGCGCGCTACATCCTGCGGCCTCTGCTATGCTATTGTTGGTGAATTCGCCGGAAGATATCATGTCCCGGATCATCATGCTGCGATGCAGCGATGTTGGGTGCCATGGTGCAACCGTCAACAGAAGATGTCTTACTTGCGTTAACACATAATCGTGCCTGGCTAGATTATCAGCGGACTATCGTGATTCTGAGGCCGATGTATTTGCAGATCGAGCAGCATCAAAATGAACCTGCGCTTCGAGAGACCTTGTCCGCGGTGGTCCTTTTTCGGCGAGCCTGCAGATTACAGCCTCAAGTATATGAAGAGATGCTTTGACATTTTCCCATGGGAGAACCATAGTTATAGGGACCTAAGCCAGGTGATCGAAGCAAGAATAGGTGGTGGATCAGTGCAAATCAGAAGTTTGGCGTCAAAGCAAACATCTTGGTGCTATAGTTTCAGCGTAATCTGGTTTGAAGCAGAATTGGGAGGTTGACCTCAAACACATCCAGTAGTAATCAGCAGACGAACGTATTGACACAGCCAATTCTGTATATGCAGACAAGGGACGTAATGAAGTGGCACAAATCGTAGACTGCACTTATCGCCGCCGTTTGTGGATGTTGGATTATGCAACATGGGTCTAATCCACGAACACAGTGTAAAAGCAATTTCTGACTTCGGCTATAGAGGTCATCAAGAAGGTACCGTCGGGGCCCTGTCATGTATCCCGTCAGCAAAGGGATCCACAAAAGTCTGTGCGCAGAAGAGTTTCTGTTTATGAAAAAGGAAACCGATTTCGATTTCTACTGTACTACATCGCCAGATATCCCTCTCTTCTCGGCAACAAGAACAATGTCGTCGTCTCCGAGCAATTGTCGGTACATTTTCTCGTAGGCAGCCACGGCGATGCCGCTTTGATCAGAATAGTGGCTGCCCCAGAGCTTCCATCTTGTCTGGCTTTGACGATCCTGAGAAGCTCCATTTGGCGAACAGTTTCGAGATTGACGTCGGGGGCTCTGTTGAAAAGAAGAGGAAAGGGGAAAACGGAAAACACATAGTTACGTGGAAAGGAAAGAGCAACAGAGACAAAAGAAGAAAAGTGACATCGGATACAGTAAAAGACGAATTTGGTTTCCGTCTTTGCGGATAGGAATTGTTCTGCGTACAGACATTTGTGGATCCTTTTGCTGACGGGATACATATCGAGACCCATCAAGTACATTCATCGATGACCTCCACAGCAAGGTCAGAATCGCGTCTCTACTGTGTTCTCATTTTAGATCCATGTTGCGTACTGTAGAGACTGCACTTGTCATCGCCGTTTTTGGATATTGTATCATGCAACATGGATCTGATTACGAGCACAGTGTAAGAGCAATTTCTGACATCGGCGATGGAGGTCATCAAGAAGGTACCGCCAGAGCCTTGTCATGTACCCTGTCAGCAAACGGATCTACAAACATCTGTGCGCAGATCAAATACTGCCCGCATAGAAGGAAACCGATTTCGATTTCTACTGTATGCACTAGAGTCGATGAGCGTCGTTTCCAGCTCCTTCAAGGGTAATCTGCCAGAAGCCGAGTTTGGAGTTCGCAACACGAATCAACTAACCACCTGAAAGTGTGGGAGTCATCTCGCTCTACTCCCCATCGGTTTCCCGTAGATTCAACCTCTTGGCTCCCGAACCCACTTCGTACGCACAGAGAGGCCGCAATGGTAGAAGGCAGTTTCACCCAAGTCAATCGGCGACTTGAAGACGAGCGTCGCGCCAAGTTCTGCGGTACTGCCAGCATCAGTATATCGTCATTGAAGCCAACGCCGAGGACGGCGGACCGCGTTCGTCGGCCCGTTTCCGAACCGCTCAAGAGGTTATACCGAGAGGAGCATGGGTGCCGACAAGAAGATCATCGACACCATGCAAAGGCGACAATCAGTCAATTCGACCTGGAAGCCGCCCTGACGAACGCAGGGATCACGGCCTCTCGGCTCCAGAGCGATGCGTTGCCCTACCCAGTTCTCGGGCTACCGCCTGGTGTGCAGCTCGAATGCCTCCAGGGGTCAGATCGTATCATGGCAGCCGACGACGTGTTCGACGGGGCGGACAAGCATTGGACAGTCGACCTGTATCTAGACGGTGCGTTCGCAAGGCAGACACCGCGGTGGAGCCCGCTGACGTTACAGAGATCTGAGCGACGATCTGCGGACGCTTTTTGTCGAAGAGTATGAGTACCAAAAGGAACCCGACGATGGCGAGTTCTACTGCAAGATTCGGGGATACCAGGGACATCACGGCGACGGAAACCCTTTCTTTGAGAGGATCTGGCTGGGACGGCTGGCCGCTCTCTCCAAGAACCGTCGACACCTTCTAGATCAACTATTCCGCCACAAGAAATACACCGACGCCTTCGACGCACTCTTGGCTGTCCCCGCGCTCTTTTGCGGATTTCGACTCACCGTGGTACACCAGGTCATATGCATGAGGTGCGAAGAGGTACAACATCAACCCACATCGATGGCAATCCAACGTCTGACCAGCGGTAGCCTAACTTACATTACTTGCAACACATTCTCAAGGTCTGGAGCGAGATATGCGGCGACGACTCCCGGGCTATGCGGCTCATCGATCGACCAACCATAGAGCGCTTACAGGGAAAAGCGCCCGGATCGTTCAGTGCGGACCACGACGAGCTCCTGAGCGACCTCAGCAGTGGGCGCATCTTTGGAAACTTCTCCGAGCAACAACGAGAAGAAATCAGAGCTCGGGTCTGTAACGTCTCGCGACAACATTTGATACCGTCGCTCTTCACTTTCTTTGAGGACCGAAAGTTCCTTCGCGCTGCCGCCGACTGCATGAGACGGCTGACAGGCGTCGACTCCAAAGTTACGGTTTCGAGCCGCCTGGATGAGATGTTTCTGGACTCACACCAGCAGGCTGATCGGTGCATAGTACAGCTGTCTCCGACGGCATATGTGACCGTTCCGGGAGATGCGGCAACCCGTTTCGACCTTGGCTGCCGGCAGTTATGGCTTGCCGCCTTCCGAGAGTTCCGGGAACTGCCGACGGAGGTGAAGAAAAAGGACACACTTGCAAAGGCTCGCGGGAGAGCAGACGAGACGACGCTTTTCCAGTTCGCTTCTCTTGCGAACAGACTGGGCTTCGAATCGAACGAGATAAGCAACATTATGAAGGCGTCCCCGGATATTGAAGTCGCCAAACGTCTCTTGCTCTCGGCGAGGAGGCCAGGGCAGTATCGCTTTCCCGATCTGGACAAATGCATACACAAAGTGACGGAGATATTGGCAACGGCACAGCCACTGTCTGCTGCAGAGGCGGCGTCTGAGTCTGGTCTGAGCGAACTGTGCGCGGAGCCGCCGATCCGTTGTGGGATTCCTCGCAGCAACGATCACGACCGCGACCAACCGAGACTGTTTCTTCCTAGTGTACTCTCAGAGTTCAACGCCGGGCAAACACGGGTTACTTCGTTTTTCATACGAAAATCAGTTTACTTGTCGTACTTCGGCCTCCCCCTATCCCTGGCACACTTTGCTGCCGACCAGCAGCTAACACATCATTTTGATCTGGGGATCAACGCAGTCAGTCCCGCAGATAGAGCGACTCTCGGTTTTGAAGCACACACGAGTACGGCGGCACAGGCAGAGGCGCAATCGGGGCTCGATCAGCTCAATGAGCTTTCTCAAATCGAGCAGGCCAAGCTTGACCACCTGCGGCAGCTAGTGCAGGAGCAACAGGACCGCCTGAACCAGCTCAATAGTAGTGTCGACCAAGCTGCCAGTGAGCAAGACCCTGGGCGAGGCCAGTTGGTGATCAGGGTGCGAGAGTCTGATGACCAGCACTCAAACGACACGAGAATGGTACCGATCGAGACCGGAAACTCGATGCCAGAAACACCATCGCTTGCGGACTTAACAGGCCGTCGTCCTGAAGAAGGTAGCCCTAGACCCACAAAACGACCCCGCAGAGTTACTCGTTTCGATTTCGACAGAGTTCAAGAGGGAATTTCCTTGGATATGGACAACGGTCCTGGCGGAGACGCTTCATCGAATCAGCAGACAATCACCATCAAGTTCTTCTGGGTAGATGACTCTGGTCAGTGGGTCAGTTGCGGCGAAGTCTCCGCCAGCGCGTCCGATTCATTAGAAGTCCAACGGACAGCGGAAAAGTACGTGTGGAAGCAGTATTGCCTGGTCGATACCAGTTACAACTACTTGACTCCCAAAACATGCTTCAAGAGGGTGACGGCGAACGGAACAAACACGATTCTCGTTGTTCGTCCTCACCAAGTGGGTTCGATCAACCATGGCAAGATAGTGTTGAAACAGAAGAAACAAGCATTCAGATAATTTATTTGTTTACCTTGGGAAAGAATAACAATAATATAAGGAAAATACCGATGTCTTGACACAATGCCAGTCATCGCACACGTCTGTTTCCTGCTACGTCGGCCTGTGTGCGCTATCGTGTTCGGGCCCAGTGCCCTCATTCCATCGTCACTAGTCCTCCAAAGCAAACCGCGGTACAAAGGTTCGATGACGCAGAGCTAATAAGCCCTCAGTTCTCTACGACAAGCATGGCGAGGAGGCAACGGTGGCCGACCCTCCACTCTCGCAGTATGCCCGAGCCCATAGGCCCTATGGGATCTCTCGAGGCCTACTTCAAGAGATTAATCACCGACCCACGAGGCTTCGAGGCCTTTCTCCGCGTGACGGACTTCTTCCAGAAGATCTGTCTGCGGTAGCAGCATCCACACCTACGTAGATGTGAGTGCGGACTACAAAGAACCTCCCGATTCCAAGGGACGATTTGGGAAAGAATGAAACTGGGGCACCAGCGGGAACCGGGGACAGACAGAACGCGTAGTGGCCACAAGGCATGATTTGGAGGACGATGTAAAGAGACGACGTACTGTAGAGTAGGTAGCCTTGGCTCACGGCCCTCCACGCCATATACCCTTCGGGAGGTCTGCGGTAAGGGCTCTAGCCCGGCCGCCACGGCGTTAAATACAACAACAACAACAACATCTACGACAAGCATATGCCAGGCTTCGTTAACCGTCCAGTGCAGTAAGTGTCTACCACGTATAGTGATGCAAGCCAACGAAATGGGTAATGTTGCGGCAATTGGACGAAATCCCTCAAGCGCCGCCACTGCAGCACATCCGAATAGATATAGATGAGAAGAAAGACCATGGCGTTCTAGAAACAAAACCTGAATTTTGCTGTGCTTAGACGCACGGAAGAGAAACAGATCGCACTATCTCCTAGGTTGGTAGTCCAACTCTGTCATGTCGACTTTGCTTCCCAAATATCCCCTAACAAGCTTTCGCAAAGTATGCCTTACCTCAGTCGAGGCCGATGCTATGTGAATGAGAAAGAGCACGAGCAGGTTGGGGAGCTGGCTTACCCAAGACTATCATGCCCTCCCTTCCCTTCTCATTGTCCTGGACTCTTCGAATGTACTTGCCTTCGACTTCCTCTCGAATGATCGCATTGAAATCAGGAGCGCCCTTCGCGATCGTAGCTCGAGAACTTATGTCATGGCCCTGAGATATGTGCCGGACGAATATTGAAATCTTCAAGATCTAGCATGAGTAAGCCGCCGCACCGTGAGCTCTGACGCTCCACTCACATATCCGTCATCTAGAGTATCCTCTCTCAGTGCACTATCCAGTAGGTGCTTGATAGCAACGGCCAGTTCTAGGCATGTTAGTCAGGCGGACGATCCGAGCCGAGAACATCGTACCAATGGTGTCCAGCGTCCACACCAGGTGAATGCGGCGAGTACGGGCCTTACGACTGTTGAATTCGTAAATGAGCTTTTTCAAGTAGGGTAGCTGCGCTGCGATGCCGTAACCACTGGCTACCATGAGGACAACATCGTAGTCAGTGACGGGGACGCTCATGCCGTGCGGACCACCAAAGAGGGCAGGGCAAGTCTGCTGCACCTTCTGCATTTTACTGAACTGGAGGAGTTTTTCGGTCAAGCCCGAGCGAGGCTCGACCAACAAATGAAGCGTGTCGGCAGGCGAGGCAGACCACGACGCGACCACAAAGGGGTGGGTTTGCCACAGTGATCGAAGCTTCGCCGAGGGAGTGAGCATCCACAGACTTATAGACTGTCCGGCGTCGACGACGACAGGACGTGACAGTCTCAATTCAATAATGATCACGTCGCCGGAGTTGCTGATCGATGTCCGAGGGAAGCCATGAAATAGAAGTCCGTTGCGGTAGATAACCAGGCCAGATAGCAATAGTAGAGACAGAGCAGATGCGCCAACCGATACGTAGAGCAGCAGGCGCGCAAAGACCGACTGCGCAGCCAAGTGTTCCCAAATACCGTAGATGGACAATATTGCCATGCCTTGGTGGAGGCGGATGAACATTTCGTAGAGGTTATCTTTGATTGTTGGGACAGAGAAAAGGACAAGACCCCCGATGGCTGACGCCGCCTGCCATACATGATCAATAATGGGTCTCTCGGAACGTAGGTCTCCATTCTTGGATAGCCTACTATGACTGCCCCTCTATTATCAGACGTATCCATCGGGAACGTTGTGGAAGATATCTGAGCAGTGATTGCATGGAATAAGAGTAGCAACGAAGCCATCGTGCCCGTCAAGCCGTGCAGACGACGAACCGAGCGCCATCGAAGACCAAGCAAACCGGTGAGCGAGTCAAGATGCCATGCCGAAAACGGGAAAACCATGGTGATGAGAGCCAGGTAACCCGCGCGTCGCCCGGCATCGGAGAGTGAGGGACATTGAAACCAGAGACAAAGGATGTTCAACGCCAGGTAAGCTGCCGAAGCCAAGATATCCGCCCAACTCCACTCAGCGTAGATGGTCGGATAGACGAGGTATCTGAGAAGAGGAACTCGCACGACAGATGCCAGTTTTGATAGCCAGGATCGAAATCGAAGACACAGAAAGAGGAGATAAAGGCCGAGAGCGGAAACAGAGTAGATGATGACAAGACGAAACTCCGAGTCTTGCATGGCTTTGAGGGATGCCTTGATTAAGGTAAGTTACGAAACAGCTAAGAGAATCGCTTGAAATGTGCTGGCGAATCTTTTTAGTTGCTCCCGGCGGTCTCTTCACCCCAAGAGTTCTGGACGTAACACTGACGTTCCATTCCTCCTCCCCTCGTCGGGCAGGTGGACAATGGAGGGGCTGGTTCGGGACAACACTGACCGGACCGCGTCTTTCGAGTAGCTGTCAATCTTACTGACTAGGCAGCCAAGCAGGAAAGTTGCTTCTTGCTTCAGCCGTTCTCAACTACGGGTTCACGAACAGTCATAAGTGGCTTAGGGCTCGGTCTTCAGATCAGGGATCGTGAATTCTAGTGCCGTATCTGGACAGAAGTGGACTTGCGCCCCGTCGTCTCATCCGGTATTGTCATCTCCGGCTCAAGTCATTCTCGGCCCAGTACAGTATACAGTACAATAGCAGGTGCTCCCTGAACGTCTAGTTGCACGATGAAGCCCAGAACGGCTTTTAACGGAGGTGCCGTGCCGTTTTTAGTAGAATCTCCAATACTCGCCGCGGTGCTGGACTCGCCCGAGGTATATAGGGCCGCGGAGACACCGTCGCTCACCGCAGTCTTCTCTTCCTGAAACCACATCATCCGCCGGCGATCAATCATGTCTACAGAGAGCCAAAACATTCCACAGAACCCCGTGACGCCTATAGCCATCAAAGGCCCCGCCCCCAGACCAACTTTGCCTTTGCCGTCGCCAGAAGCGACTCCGGAGGTCGAAGATGGTAGGATCCAGGCTGAACGAAGGAGAACCGCTGCTACAGCGCAGCAGCTTCCCGATGTTCCCGCGGGCAGCACGGGCAACATGGACGTAGACAAAGCTACTCAGCCCCAAAGTGGCGCCGGTGCACACGTCGGCGAGGTTCCAGCGCAGATTCAGCGCATTCTTGGTTGCGCCGATGATTCCTATGCGGAAATCCTGGAAGTCAGACCGGACGCTACGGAAAAGGAGACGGCGATCGCCTGGAGACGCTTGGGGTGCCTTCTGCACGCGAGTGTCACTGATCATCAGAATGCTGACAAGGCTTTTCACAGTAGGGATGACTTGGCTCACAATCTTGGTTGCATGCTGACGTGGCTGTAAAAGAACTTCATGTGGCGGCCCAAGAGCTGAGCGTGAACCACCTCGAAATAGACGAAGTGGTCAACTGGGACGGCGAGAAGCTTCCAGACCTAGAAGATGAATCCCCGATGGAAGTTGATCCCATTCCCGTTCCACCGCAAGCGTGAGGGACATCTTTGACAAAGCAACACCTTCGCTTCATCGTCTGAGGGGAAATCCTGACGATCCGGTCGCGCGGAAGGAGATACACAACTTCAACATGCTGATCTCTGACTTCAACGCAGCAGAGAAGGAAGCTTCAGGTGCTGATGATTCTGACATATCTCCAGACCGCTGGTGTATTTCTCTACAGTTTTTCGGCACCCATTTCAACCTCGTCCGGGATAATTACAAGATCCTTCTAAATGACAGATCGAACCAAGAAGCCAGGGATGTCATCGCTGCCGAAAAGAAAGTAATCGACGACTTCATTGAAAGGAATCACTTTCCGCGAGACTGGAGAGTCCTGCATGCGGTGTTTATTTGCAGGTACAGGAAACGGAGCTGAGGTGGCCAAAGCCAAGAGACTTGCTGAAAGTCAGGCCGTCATCCAATACCTGTGGCCCACAGCCCAGGCGGCTGATGGCTCCCTCATCATAGGTGTGCGGAAACAAGGGCAATTTGGGCACCAGGTGTGCGTTGAGATGCGGGAAGAAGACGGACGAGTCATTCGCCGTCTTCAGTCAGCGTCTGAAGCTGGACTCCTGGAGGTGGAAAGGTACCGTCAAATAGATGGCTACAAGAATCTGGCGGAAGGCCAATCTCAATGGTCTTGTGATGATCGCAACGACTTCGAAGAGCTCCTTTGGGTCACCGAGTCCCACATAAAGCGCAAGAATACTGCGGCCAGGAAGAAAAACCCCACCGCAGACTGCTGCGTCAAGTTCCGCACCAAAGGCATTCAAATCCTTACCGTCAGTAGCTTCAGCATGGTCCTTGGTCGTTCGAGTGCGAGAGCCGAGATCGAGAAGATCTGTCGGAGAGACAACATCGCCCCGCCTTGGGACGCCGGCTACATCAGCGAGTATTATGACCCCTCAAGGCTGGAAAAGGACCCCGTTCGTCGCAGGGCTCTGCAGAATGCTCAGGCAGCTTCTTCCGCCAAAAGACATTTGGATGTGCGAAAACAGGGCCTGGATGAAGCGGCAGGCAAGACTGACCGCACGCCCGAGCAGCAGGAGGATAGAGTCAGAGGTCTCGAAGAAGAGATAATGGAGATGAAAAAGATGATGATTGCACTCACAGAGAACATAGAAAAGCTAGTGGGATCGGCCAAGGCGTCTGCGCAGCCAAAGAAGGAGTGAGCACGGTTTCTGAAGATCATAGCTGGGCCTTTGATCTTTCTCTCCACGTCGTGCTTCAAAATAGGACCAAGTTAGAATGTTTAGAGCTCTGTATCTCGTAGTTTACGATTGATTGTCTGTAAAAGTGGCTGCGATAGAGCATTGAGCAGTCAGCTACTGATAGGTATTCAGTACCAGGATTGTCACGAGGATGGCTTGATGTTGGGAAGACACTTGGGTTGAGCTTCGTCCCCTTCTGGAAAAGGTCCGGCTGCCGGGTAGCGAACCTGATCCTCACGAAGAGTTCACTAACGGGTGGGTCGCGATCCGGCGCGACTTCCAGCCCCGCTATTGATCGCTTAGATATAAGAAAGATCGCAGCCAGGCTGAGCCGCCGCTTCTCTAGCAGGGTATGTTTTAGCTCCGATCTCAGAAAGCAAAGTCTTCCTATCACTGTGCAGTAATAGCCGAACTCGATTGCTCAAGTATCGCTGTAAAAGTCCTTAGATAATTCAACCACTTTCGTCTTTTCTTGCTGATAAGGTGTCAGGACTCTCGTGTTAACCACTCGCTCGAGACTGACCCTGTTTCTTTCTCGTAGCAAATAATGGCTCTTATATTGTCCCGGTTAGCCGGGGAATCATGCCAAGAGATACATGTTACCTTTTTCATGTACCGTATGGGCCAGGGTTACTGTATCTGGATCTTGTTCTGTTATTTGTCTGAAGTTGAACTGAACGCCTAAGAAGCGAGGCTGAAAACGTGTCCGGGTTTACTCTTAAATTAAGACCATGGCTTGTATATTAATGTTAGAACCGCACTCAGAGGTGGCCTCGGGCCGAGTTCACTCATGTATAGCTGCCCAAACTTGAGGGATGCCTAGACTCCGAGTAGGGAAGACTCTACTGCCGTCAATCCACCGTCCCACTCCCGGAAGGATGCCTTCGACCAGCGACGACTCCACCAGCGACAGACGTAGTGTCACGAGTTATGGCACATACCAATGGGTATATATGTATGAGTGTATTAAAAGTAGCTCGAGGTAGCCTATCTAGAACAAAGGAAATACTGCAGTCAATCTGCAAGCCTTTCTAGGATGAAGTTTTCGTAACTTGGGAGCCTGTCATAAATGATCCAAGGAAGTATGGACTTCTACCTATCTACCCAGCTATAACGGAGCCTCCAGTGTTCTCGATCCATAAACTGATAGAGGAATTGCTAATTGTAGTGCATTCTTTCCTATGTTATTGGCTAGTAAAATTTCCATAGCTCTTGGCGGGACGCCATATTCTTTCTCCAAGTTATCTGAGGGTATAGCTGGGCAGGGTTGGGTTCAGATATGCGGAGGTGTTTCGGAAATGCGCGATATCCACCGACATATTCAGGAGCGATGTCTTTAGAGATACTTCATGGCAACTACGAGCGCGTGCATCGGGCCCCTCCCGTAGAGATATGTATGGTACTCCATCGATTCTCCGTCGGAATTCCATATCGATAGCTTTACAACCCTCTTCTCAAAGGATGATCTCCACGAGTACGAGCGCCGTCATAATCAAGCTTGCTACGAAGTCTGCTAGGGATGCCTCAAAGACGTCTCCTCTGCTCGCCTCGACACCAAGGAGGTCTGCCACAGCCTCGGCTGTCTTGTACAGCGACACCGCGAAACCAGCGGCTACTGCAAACAGGATAACAGAGACGGTACCCAATCCAAGCGATACGAAGCGGAGCAACCTGAATTTGAGACCGGAAAGTAGCAGTATGGTCGAAGCAAGAGCACATCCCAACCCGGCGGACAGAAAGGTTTCCAGGTTTGGGCATTTGTCTACCAACTCCTGTAACGTTTCGGCCTCCTCAGGCGAAGGAAGGAACGAGACCAAGTACTGGACCAGATGGAACGCGGAACCAGGGACAGCGGAGCATTCAGAATCCACACATGCGTACTTGTGCCCACCGACACGCGCGACGGCAGGCTTGCGGCGACTAGAGACTCGCCCGACGCAACTGCGGCTGTGACCACGCTGGAAGCCGCACTTTTCACCGCTGTGGCGATAGATCCGACCACATCAGGAACCTGAACAAAGCGCCGCGCTTCTTTCCGTAGCTTTACTGTCGTTAGTCCCGCATTGTCGTCGTAATGGGTCACGTACCAGAATCTGTACTATGCCACTCTCCTCGTTCTGCTCATCCTGCAGAATCCTGACGGTCAACGCGAGTATGACTAGTGTCAAGATGACGTGCAGCGCTATGATGACCTTGGAAATCATGACGCTGTATGGAGGAGGGGAGACGTGGTTGTTGCGTGATCGAAGCCCAAAAGACAGGTTCGAAAGAGGACGCAAGCATACATATCGCATTTACATCTTTGCTCCGTCGTGGAATTACGGCTGAAATCATTTTCTGGCTCAGCGTGAAGCAAGAAGCCAACTGCGTGGCGTCCGGCAAACACTCCAGAAAGGGCCGTTCGCTACACTGCTTTGAGTCCCGTTTCTTGCTTTCGTGGCGGTGAGGGGCTGGCAGGCGCGGCCGAATATGGATTGGTTGAGTGGCTTGTAATTTGGGAATAGACTCTACACGCTCTTAGGTGTTGCTCGGGCCGTTAGGTACGGAACTACCAGCCCTCTTTGCGGTCTCGTTAGATCTCGGCACTGGAGTGAGAGTGCGTAGCGGACAGCGTTGATATGTACAGTATTGTGCATACTGTACATCTAATAGCCATGAGATAAAGGGCGTCGGCTCAGCAGGATCCACAAGGCAGACGGCCGCTTCCCACTTTTGATGGTCTTGGCCGTGGCCAGGTAAACCCAATAGGGCTGTTCGGCAAAACTAGACTCACCCTTTGATGACACCGAAGCCAAATGAAGCTCTCTACATGCGCGGGTCCCTGCGGCAAGAGTCCCGCTCGACTGGGGTATGGACCACTGGAAGAAAAAATGGATGCTGCTGATTTCCAGAATGCAGTCATCACGACTGGCACAAGCTCGTACACGTCAGGTGCAATGTTAGGTAAGCCATCCGCCGCGTCACATAACGGCCAGTAGTCTGCCAAGATGCGGAGTGAATCGACCGTTCGGCTTTCTATTAACCTGACCTCTATGTATTGTACTTCTAATTGTAATCCGCTCTGAATTCTGTCCTGATCTCACAGCAGGGTGTCTGAAAGCGTACAGGGGAAATAGATGAAGTAATCTGAAGTGAAAGATGACGGCACCTTTGTGTAAGACGGAACGGGGGAAAACCAATAGCACCACGTAAACACAAGCAGGCTACAAGCACTTTTAGAGTAGCAGCAGAAGCAAACATTTGGAATTCCTCCGTTTTCCGTACATCTCCAAAGACCTGGATGAGGTGGGGCGAAAGCTGTCAGCAGGGCCTCCACGGTGGGTCAGTACAGCAGTGTGAGATCAAACTATGATATGTATGTAGTGCCAAGAAGACAGACGTCCGTGCAGAAAGAGATCAGAGAGTTGTAAAGGGAATGAAGTTTCGCTTGCTACTTTGCTACTATGCTCCTGATTGTCTTTGCTTCCATCTCTTGCCCGCGTCGCGGAAAAGCCCCGAGTTTGTGCCATCAGGATCTATGCCGTTCAATGGGAATGACTGGCCGTGGATCGAGGCTCATGTAAGCAGCAAACTCCAGCTCCGACAGATCCTGATAAGCCTTGAAGTGATAATCGTCGATCAATAGTCGTTTGTCGGAGTCTACTTGCCCCTGAACTAGGGCAGTGCACAGGTTTTTGGCGGTGTCTACTTGTTCTGAAAGGGGGTCGCGATCATCGTCAAGCCGCTCTTGGAGTCTCCGTAGCTGCACCTGTTGCTCTCTCTCGCTCATCCGTTCTACGTTTGGTCTTTCTGGTAGCACACAAAGCAGCGCATACTGACCCGGCCCCCAGTCATGGCGCAGCTGGCAAATGTCGTGCCAGATTCGAAAGTTTGACTGGAGGCGTCTCATCTCTTTTATATCACTCGGAGCTATGCCGAGCCTCAAGCGCAAGGCAAGTTCCCGATCGCTTTTGAGCCGCAGCATCTCTCTGTAGAACAGCACACCACCGTAACGGCGGTAAAACTCACTCTTTTGTCCGGTCCTGATCGCGGACCAAATCACTGCAAGTTCGGAGTTCCCCGACAGGCGAGAGCTTCGGTAGAAGGCGACGGCCTCGCTCATCATGGCGAGCATGGTTTTGCATTCCCCAGACATGGTCGGAGGCATCTCGAACGTGCCTATGCCGAATGTACGCCCACTGCGCAGTGAGGTGAACTTCTCGTAGGCAGGGCCGGCCGGCTGCGGGGACGACGAAGAATGATGCGGGGCCCGAGGCAACAAACTGGTCGTCACGCCGGAGCCTAGTCCCGTGAAGGAGAAAGCTCCAGGGTCGGGAGAGGCACCAAGCGTAAAGTCGACTCCATCTCCTATATCTGCTGGGATCATCGCGTCGGTCCGCACGCGGAGGTCTTCTCCGTGTGCGAAAGCTTCATCGAAAAAGAGAGAGTCCTCCGCGTGCGCTTCCTGGATCCGGCTGGAGACATCGCGATCCTCTGCATCCAGCTTTTTGGTTAAGAGCTCTACGAAGATTCGTGCTCGCGAACGCTGTAAAAACGCGACGTCGGCACACTGCGCCGGCACACTTCCGCCGACGAGCATTCGCATGCTCAGCAGCATCAAAACTCCAGTATCTTCGAGTCGTGTTGCAACAAGAGGCTCGGGTAAGCGGACTTTGCGGCCAGGAAACAGATCCTGTAAGCGTTCTACCATTGTAGAGCTGCTTTCAGCCTGCACTCCGTACAGCTGTACGCAATCTGCGTAGGCGACGGCCGCACACCAGGCCCCTTCGTAGTTGCATGGAATTACCGTCATGGCTCCGGAAGTGCTGCAGAGCGTAGCAGCTGTTTCCAGGCCGTTCGACGTGAAAATTACAGGGTCTGCGTAGTGTGACGACGGATAAGATGATTGCAGCAGGCGGATATAATCGGTGACTACGTCGTGATCCACGGAGTGGTCGCCCCTGGCAAAACGCCGCAACGATGGCGACACCTCTTGTGCTGTGTTATGGATGGAGTTACCTATAGTCTTCATGTATTCAATCCATTCGCTCGTCACATGAAACGGCATCTTTGTTTGCTCGAAGGCTTCCCGTGGTGGAAACTCCGCACTATCTGTCCCGGTGTCTCCGTTGAAAGAGACCGGGTAGCGCCTGCGGATGACCCGCAAGGCGGATTGCAACATCTCCAGTGTTGCGGAGGTGAAAGGATGTGTAGCAAGCTGACGAAAGACTTCATAATCGTTCATTTTGCAGGAAGCATGACGAGGCTTCGGGTCAATTCTTCGGACGTATTACTGCGCCTTAAATGTTTTCCAAGTTCGACCTGTCTGCGAAAGCCGATGTGGCAAGCTCACGCTCGAAGCATCTGCATATCACCCAATGGTGCCATTCGAATAGCCAAAAATGACTCTTGAAATGTAACGAAAGAAAGCAGGAAGTCTCTTTTGAGTCGACACGGGGGTGCCTATTGAACGGTCGTGGACAGATCTGGCGCACGAATGCTAGAGACGCTTGGGACGCTCCCTAGCACATCTCCGGGTGGGTATTTCGACATGAACTCTTGCTACAAAAAGACGGCCGTCATCCGTTCCAGGCTACGATCTCAGCATAAGAACGTTTCCCCGGTACCCTCTACCCAACATCGTACTCTGCCTTCCAACCCAACCCCGACCATGCACCGCCAACAGCCTATCCATTCCGACAGGCTAGAAGACGACGAACTTAGTTCCGGCCTGGTCAAATGGAGTCCTTCGGGGCGTCAACGTGCTATCATGGCGACAGCCTCCATCTTGTCACTCATGGTCGCCCTCGACGCCTGTATCATTGTGACTTCTTTACAAGTTCGCCGTCATCCCCGCGACTATCCCTGCACTGCGCGAACTAACAATCACAGGCCATCGTGGCGGACCTCGCGCTCAGCACATACGATGGCTTCTGGATAGGGACGGCGTACCTCCTGGCGAACGCCGTAATGATGCTGTTCATTTCGGACGCAAGCCGCGTGTTCGGTAGGCGGCCATGTCTGACCGTCTCGGTCGCCCTGTTCGCTCTCGGTACCATCTTCTGCTGCGTTGCGCATTCGATCGGCTTCATGTTGGTTGGGAGGTCTCTTCAAGGCGTGGGCGGTGCCGGCATCATCGTCTTGTGCCTGTTGATTTTCACCGACTTCGTCCCTTTGCCCGTTCGGCCAACGTGGTACGGCTTAGTGTAAGTGCCCCCCTCGAACGCATGTTCACCTTCGCTTACCCCGTTCAGACAGGCAGCATGGGCATTGGGCAACTGCGTTGGGCCCATACTGGGCGGCGTCATTGCTCAACACACAACGTGGCGTTGGGTCTTCTACATCATGTTCCCATTTTGCGTGGCCGGACTGATTCTCGTGCCGTGGCTAGTTAATATTGATCCTCCGCTGACGATGTACGGGAGAAACTAAAGAAGATGGACTGGCTAGGAAACTCTCTGTTTATTGGCTCGGCCACTTTGTTGTTGGTGGCCGTCTCCTGGGGAGGCTTGCGCTACAGCTGGGGCAGCGCCGGCACTCTTGCACCGTTGTTGCTCGGGGTACTCGGCATGGCGCTGACTATGATCTACGAGTCACGCTTCGCAGCCTTACCGTTCTTGCAGCGCCGACTTTTCCAAACCGCCAGCTCCGTCGCGACGTATGCTTGCGGCGCCATCCAAGGCCTCGTGGTGAGGATGGCCTGTCATGAATCGCGCAGTAGGACATGCTGACAACAACCGCAGATGTATGGGCAGCTTTATTACGTGCCCCTTTACTTTATGGACGTCAAAGGCTTTACCCCGGTCCAGACCGGCATCGCACTCTTCCCGGTCATGTTCACGCTGGTGCCGGTATCGATCATCACCGGTCGACTCGTCACGGTACTCGACAACTACCAGTGGCCGATCTGGGTCGGCTGGACTCTGGCTACGATTGCCTCCGGGCTGATGATGCTGTGGGATGTCGACACGCCAACGAAGGTATGGGCGCCGACGCTCGTCCTCCTTGGTCTTGGCCATGGCTGCATCTTGAACGCACAGAACATGGCATCGCAAGCTCTCTGCGGCAAGGACGACGAAGCCATCGCCGCAGCGATGTATGCCTTTCTCCGACAGTTTGGCATGGCACTCGGAGTCGGCGTGGGCGGTTCCACCTTTCAGAATGTGGTGCTGCGCAAGTTGGAAGACGATGGCTTGGCACCCGCAGGGACGCACGGAGGTACCCATGCTCTATCCGCCATGTTGAGCGCTGTCGGCGACGCTGGGCTGCGATCCAAGATCGTAGATGCGTACGTCTACGGCCTGCGTGGCGTCTATGGATTGTATGTCGGCGTCTCCGGACTGGCGCTCTTGATGAGTCTCTTCATCAGGAGCGCGTCAATGGATAGACGCCTACGAACTGAGCACGCGTTGCACACTCAGGTGACGGGCCGCGGAAGTATTCACGGCTCCAGGAGTTGAGCGTGGTTCGAGGGGGACGTCAAACCCCACGCTTACTTCACTAGCGACCGACGCTGCAAGTAGCATGAAAGTCGCGGGGTGTAGTGTATGCCAGCATACGAATCGATTCCAAGACAGTTGCAACCCTTTTTCTTCCTCGAAATTCGTTCGCAAGATGCGTGGAAATCATCCATTAGAAGCGCTTGGTTGGCGCCATCCTAGGTCCTTGATACTGCCATGCGGAACTCATAGAGATCAGCCTCTGATGCACTTTCCCGTGACTGTCACGTCAAACATCTGCTGTGTAGTATCCGTTTGTGATAGAGTTTTAACAAGGAGCATCCCTTGACCGCATGTGCTAGATCTCCCGCAAGTTTCGCGCTCTTGGTTAGACAAGGGATGTGATTGGCTGACGAGATAATAGGGCAGCACATCAGATGCACTAGACCAATGATCTAGCAGGATTTCAACGTCGATCCGTTTGTCTCCAGATTGGGAGCACCGTGATCTCCATCACCCGGCGTAAGATGAAATCGCGACTAGCACTGTGATCAAAATTTTGATCAGGACATTGTGGATGGACTAAGGTATGCAGGTGATGTAATGGCCATCGCTTGCCATCACACACGGTGCCAGGTGGAAGACCCCTTGCGTCAGTGAACTTCGTGAATGGAATGCGTAGTTGAAGCTGGACAACTTTTCGACAACAATAGAAGAACTGCTTCATCGAATTCACCTCCGCTGATTGACTCACATCGTCGCTTCGACTCACCTTTACATACCGTTGGATTCACTGCAAGACGCTGACATATCGCAGACGACAGAGAAGGTCTCACGATTGAACACACTTGCTGACGCGATGCGGTCAGATGCTCGTATCTGCATCCCGGGAGAAAACTTCAACCCCCGGCACGGAATCGAACCTCCTTGGAACGGCGCACATCTCCAGCGTGATGTGCCCAACTCGTAGAGGCCCGATAGTCCATGCAAGCAGCTTTTGGCGGATGGCAGAGCCAGCTCGAACCACAGCCTGAATATGGCATGGCTTTAGTCCTTCTCCAGCAAAAGAAATATGTGACTGGAGCTAGGAGTCTCCCCACGGGCACCTAACGGGCATTCAAAATCTCTACGTCATTCCGATCGTGAGTTCTCCCGTTATTCTTCCTCTTTTTATCAACAAAGCTCAGCCTACGGGGTGTTCATTCACAGCATGACTCGTCCTTTTCCCCTTGTAATACCCCGACCCAAGAAACCGATCACCGGCATCAACATTGATTTCAGAATTTTCATAGCCATATTTGCTGGAGCAAGAGTTACAACGAGCTGCATCATGAACGTACATGTAAGAATTGACCAGATGCACAGCGTGGGAGTGATAAGTCGCCGGGTTTTGACAGGGAGATAGCTAATGAAGAATGCAGATTGGCAACCGTTTGGCATGACGACCGCAAATCATTCGTTCTCATGAATGAATGCTCCAGAAAGGCCAAGGTAATAACTTCTATTAGCGACGGCAATAATGCCTTGCTTAGCCTAAGTGGACGATCCTACTTCACTTTCTCGATGCCTCCATTGAAATCGTCAGACGTCCTCGAACAGCTCACAGCGCTCATCAACGATCACGGAATAGCCTACTCTCCATCATAGTCTGTGACGATAGTGCCATAGATGAAATAAGGGTGGCCGATCTAAATGCACCGGTAACCACTCGTTGTCGCCCTAGTTAATCACGATGCCCCAGTCAAACCAGCTAACTTGTTCTTGGCTGAGCAGAAGCCCCTTGTGGGCTCGTTGACCACAAAACAGAATGCCATTGTCGTTACCGACCACCAAGTCTGAGATGTGTCAGTCGCGTCCGACTTCGACTTCTACTGTAGATCGGTGAGCCTTGTACAATGGAACATCGGTCGGATCAAACTGGCGTTTAGAAAGAAAGGCAGTCTCGGGGCCATGGAGTTATGCGGCGTGTTCTCAGTTCATGCAAAGCAAAATCAAAAGGTTACAGAATGCAACCTGCCCTACACAAGGAGAAGACTCCGAAGAACGGGGCAGAAATCAGCAACGGCCTCCACAACAATCAAGCTATGACACGCCTCCAACTTGTGCCGCAGAAGTCCGTTCACAACGTATCTCGGTCACTTTTGCACGGAGAAATCAAGTGACAGCATACTGAGAACTTCAAGGCATGATCGGTACTGTACTGTACTAGTCTCTGTGTTGTGCCACTACATACTGTACGTAGCCGACGTGAGACCACTCAGCGTAGCAATCTACAATTATACAGCTATGTGCAAAAAGCATGTCCTGTTGGATTAAACTCTTTTGAATCTCCAAGCGCACGGACTCTTGATGACAGTGCGAATACCTGGAGCCTCGCACACAGTACTGGCAGGGGACCTAAATTGATTACTCTAGAAAGGGCTTACGGCAGGAACGGATGAACACCGGGGCCTCTCCGTTGAGTCATGACTACCATGTTTGACCAAAATGATCTTTGTGCTGTTCGGACGGAGAGCCGATTCAGGATGAAAGACAGTTGGACAGCCAATAAGCACCGGATGCCTGTCTGAAGGTAAGCAGAAGCGTACCTTATCGTCGGCCGCACTGTAAAAATGCTCCACTATGTCTCCACTAAGCCCACGACTTGACGAGACTTATGTAGACGTATCGTAATTGCATTACCGTCTGAAATCCGTGTGAAGCTGCGGCTAGTTCTGGCTTCCACCTGTACATCAAAGTTTTCTAAAGTACCCCTGGCCTGTGCGCTCAGACTGCAATGATTGCAAGGAGGACATTGAAAAGGCACATAGCTGTACCAAACCTCCAGAAATACTTCCAATCACCCGCAACATAGGTCAATCTACTCTCTCAGATCTGACATCTCTAATTACGGTCGAATATGGAGATCACACTAGCCCTGTACTAGCCCTGTCTCGTCGCAGACAGGTCATTCTGTCTTTGCACTGGAAGCACTCCAGCAACCTTC
>NW_026851388.1:0-21769 GCF_030913485.1 Colletotrichum godetiae
GACGGACTCTCGCCAGCACTTGCTGGCCTGGAGGGACCTGGGAATCCACGATGCCGCTTAGTCAAGAAGTGCCAATGAAAGAATCAACAATATCACAACAGCCTTAGAGCTGCTGGGACGACATTTGACTTTGCCAGGGCTAATCAAAGTCCCTACGCTCTGTTCAAGAGTGAGTGCTTTTGATCGACCAATCTTCGATGGCTCGAGAAGGTTGTGTTTCAGGTTAGTCAGTATTCACAGCACATCTAATGGGGCTCTCTGTGCTCAGTCATTCCGTGAGACTTGCACCCCTTTCTCGTTAGGCATCGCACTAAGCCGAATGTTTGCCCGGTCTCAGAAGCCGAGGGTTCTTAAATCATTTCGTTCATCATCATGACTGAAAATCCCCGCGTCATCTGAGTTATTAATTATGTTTCCAACTCACGACTTATCAATATCGCGAAGAAGATACAGGCATGGTCGGCTTGGAAGACTAATACGTTGTATGGAGACCTGTCTTATGTACCTATTGTATAACGGGACAAGGCCAAACCAATGATATCCACTCTATTTGCATTCACTAGTTTGTGGCGTCACGTCACAACTTCCATAACAGAGACTAGCCACTTCCATTCTGAGACCGATTGTTCATTACCGTCGGGAGTTATATTTTGACCGAATAACCCATGGAGAGGGTCTTTCCTGCTTGAAGATCCAACGGCTTTGGGGCAGTGCCATTTGGTTAATTCTTGGCATAATCTGTGTGCTGCGCATTGTCGCTCCTCCAACCACCCTTTAGCAATCTCGCTGCGCCGAGGATTTACATGATGTCGGATTAAGGACCTCCGATCTATCTTCACTTATTTCTTAATGTCGGTTGACCGGTGGCTAGAACAGTTGAACATTATTTCCGAGAACTTCTCGCTCATTGGTTGCTGTGGCTAAGCCCTGCGCAGGTGGATATCTGATTTGATACCGAATGGAGCATTTCCCGAGCCTGCGAATGCACCGAGGCCCACTAGAGAATGCGAATTTTTGCAGAATAACTAGAGTAATAAACGAGCCAGACACTTCCTCGTCCATTTGTCAGACTGCGGAATCAGAACGAAGAAGTACCGCTGGCTTCACATCCACGCGCCGATATGTCATATTTCCATACAGGCAAATTAGTAAAAAATATAGCTAGCGCGAGTAAGGAGTACAAACCCGAGCCAATGAGCACTATCGAAAGAGACCTACATAACTCTTTTATTAGCATTAGGGGTTCGTCAGGGTTTGGAAAAGTTAAACCCCCTGACAAAAGTTCGAAGCTGGTACGAATGTCGGCATTAGCCGGTAGCAGTTGGCAATCTGCTCACTTACCTTGATACCCCATAGTCTTCTTTTTAAGCCACGATGGTCGAAACGTCTGTTCCTAGTAATTACTCGCCCTCACTCAATCAAACTTTGCATTAAAGACACTGTCTCTACATGCTCACTCTTACTACAGGATGGTCCGCAAGCTCATACAATAGGCCCCCTCAGCATATGATCACCCTAGTAACGTAGTGGACAAACTCTCAAATCCAGGTATGGCGAATACCATCAATCTATACTTAAGCATATCACCAGAACCTCCACAGCTTTCTTCACTAGAAGAGACGAGTCGGCTTCATCGGGTCAGCATGGCCCTTAACAGAACTATAGATGCTAATGAGATGCGTATAAAGCTTCTACATCATTTAACGGAGCTTCCAGGCTCGGAAGCAGCTGAACTTGCGCCGGCAAGTTTTTAAAAAGGTACCAAACTCGATACTCTGCTGATGTTTAATCCGGCGCTAGCAGACGTACCTCTTCTTAATACCTTCCGTTATCCCAGCAATTACTAGACCTATCATTCCCACAGACTAGTTTGCCTCTAAACAATGCCATCAAACGCGGAAAACCAACGTTAGCACTTACCATCTTCTATCTTCACGTGGAGTACAAAAAGCGTTTGGAGGACTTTACATCAGCTTTGAGCCTCAGTATTAGATACATGAACCATGTGATCAGCAACGTGATTCTCCATTTATTTCTGGACAAGCCTCTCATTTGTAGAGATGGTCAGGAGTGGCAAATAGTAACGACCAATTTTATATCCGATGTGATGCAATTTCTTGTACTGAGACACCACGAAACGGTAATCGAATGGGAGAGAAGAGCCTACTACATTGCCAGCTACCAAGACGCTCGCGATCAAAGTGTGCGAATGCTGCTGGAAATCGCGCAAGCTCGTATCCCTACTGACTACTTCATATTCAAAGTCTTGTCTGACATCATTCGCGGCGACGACGAATTGTCGTGCCTAAAAATGTATATTTAGCAGATTCAGGAGGTCGAGATAGACCCTGTTGCAAATCTCCAAGACCCAGGGAACATGTGTTTGTCAGAACCACAACAATGGACTATACATCATTGTCAGTATGCATTCAGTCGAATTGCATCAAGTGTCTCGAGCATCTCCTGGCAAAGTACCCGTCACATATAACTCATGAGCGAGGTGATCGTGAGAGAAATTTGCTACACGAAGCATGCGCCCGGGGTAGGAACTCGACCTTTATAAAGGTACTAACCTTGTTGAGATGTGGTGCGGATATCTCTGTTCGGGATTGCTATGGCTGCACTCCACTTCTCTCGGCCTTCATGAACGGCCATCTACACACAGCCTCCTTGGTTGTGTCTCATTGTTCGCCAGATCTAGTGCATGGTTTAGTCACCGAGCCCTCTTTCGAAACTTGCCACCGTTCTCTGTTCTGGTGCACTTGTGGCAACAAACTCGCCGACCGACTTTCAGACACAGTTTAAAATGGTTTGCGTCTCACGGTGGCTCAGAGTTCTAGCTTGCAAGCGAAGGTTAGCTGATTTATAATGCCATCTTCATTGACGCCAGACCATTTTCCCGAGGCAGACAAATCTCGGATGCCAACTTCTTACAAATGCTCCTCGAACTAGACTTTTTCAAAGAGAAGCTCCACACCAAGAGCCACGAGGGCATGACTATATTACACAGCGTGTGTGCTTGTAGGCATGTCGAGGTTGTAAAACTACTACATCGACACCGGATGGATGTGAACACAAGAACCACATACAAACGTGGGATCACGTTGCCAAGTATAACTTATCTGGTTAGGATTACTGTGGCAATGTCAGGAAGGCACAACCCACCGACAATACTCAGAAGGGGGTATGTTGAGCTGACAAAGTGGCGTGATGACTTGCAAGAAATCAAGTGAATTCTTCCTTCAAATCGTAAAAGCGAGAGTGCGGCCTTGTCCCAGATAATCCTACTGGCGAGTAGCGCGCCGACTTTCTCAAGCATCGACAGGAATGGAAAAGCAGCATGCTTCGAAATAATACAGACATGATAGGTGTGTGGTCCAAGCCCATTATCATCTCTATGGTAAACCCTCGAGTTCTCCAGTTGGCATTGAATATTCTGGTGTCGCGGTACTACGAGGAACCACAAGAGCAAGCCGATATTGCTCTTCTCGAAGTATCATCAAAGCGAGCGCGACTAGCTAAGTTTAGTTGGCGATTGCTACCAGGGTGGAAATATCCTATCATTTCCCCGATTTTAGAAGACTTAGAACAGGAGCAGGTTCTCTATCTGCACGAACATTTCGGAATCCTCACTTACAAGAGTCCTCGCCTTTGCCGTGGTGTTTATGGGACACTGGTAGCTAAAGGTGATGCATTTAAATCAAGCCAACGCAGCCATCGACCGACAATCGATGATATGGACGACATATACGATGCATCGTCTCGGATCATGCCCGCTATTAGTATGGACATCCCAGAAATTCAAGTTCCGGTTTAAAGAGCTTCGAGAAAAAAGTCGACTCTTCACTCTTTCAATGTTGACAATGACCAACCCAAGTCTCTCTTTCAAGAAAGAATACGAGGTGTCTGACGATGCATCAGGAACCAGTCGATCTCCTTCAAGTCAGTCTACCAAGACAGTTCGAGCGTTCGACATGAATCTGGCTCCGCGCCCCAACAAGGCATCAACTATTCCAAGATATCTCTCCACCAATGCGCCCTATCTGGTGATGTTGAAGGCATTGCGTTCCACCTAGCCAACAGCCTGCACGATCTTGACACGGAGAACGACGGAAGCCTGACACTCCTACTTCTCGCAGTCAAGATTGACCACTTTGATGCTACCAACATTCTCCTAGCGCACGAAGCTCAAGTGGATCAGATTCGTTTCAAGAATGGCCTTCGACCACTCCATTACTGCATGTTGAAGCAAAACACAGAAATTTGTGACCTCCTCCTCAAAATTTATGCAGATTCTATCGGGGCCACATTCGCTGGATATTTCCTTTCACGCTTATGCGCGAGTGCCGGCGATAATCAACATGTAGTCGACGCATTAATCAGTAAGGATGCCCACGTCGACGAACGAACGTGTTCATGGCAGGGCCCCGCTCGCCATAAGAGGACATGCAAAGGTTTGCAACAGTCTTCTGATAGCCGGGGCAAGCTCTGAAGAGGAAGATCCCCTTCTGTATAGCGCTGCTCAGAATGGCCTTGTTGAGATGGCACGCGTCCTTCTGGACGAAGGGATAAATGTTCATCAGCGCGATGAGTTCTTGGCGACTCCCTTGGTGGTCTTTTAGTCTCAGAAGACATGAAGTAGCGCAACTACTTTGCGGTTGAGGAGTAGATGTTTCGATTATGGATGAGTTCAATTTTTCCAAAGAAGCCGTAACGATGGTATAAACGACGAATTTCGTTTTCACATCGCAGATAACGGATCGATGTCTGTTGAACATCTGAACAAGCTTTAGGCAGATGAAGAATGAAACTAGGAGAGCCGGGATCCTGAATTGCTTCCTAGAACGCACACGCATGTCTGATGATTCCGGATATTTTTAGTTTGAGAGCTCTTATCTTTGTTCAGTTACCAATGCCAAGTCCTTACACGCGATATCACCACGGGGACAATCCGTTACATTTCTTTGGTCAATCAGAGGATTCAAATGCCTGTTTGGAGTTAGACTGGTGCTGTGATGGGGGTGGTTTCTTTACGCTAGTTAACACTCGATGGAGTATTTATAGTAATCAGGGCAGAGCAATGATCCATACAGAGTGTACATGCTCTGAAGCCATGAGCGCACACACTTCGCCATTAGTTGTAAATGCCTATCATCGTGATTCTTTTGCTACCCCTGCTGTCACAAACCCGATAATGCTAATAGAGGCCCGACTTTTGCGGTGTGCACATTACATACGACACGTGTCTTCTTGGTTTTTGAACAGAAGGATTTGATTTTCAGTAACTATTCAATGGAAATGCCATGAAAAAATGATTTGGACGCTTATGAGGCTTATCGCATGGATAAGGGACAAGATTACATGTTTAGTCAATCCCTCCTCCATGCCTTTTCACCGAACCAACGAGTGAGCTTGACGGCGTTTACATCCACCAATGCATTGAAGACATCGCTCGCCCACAAGAGTGCAACGGTGTTGACGAGGGTTCCGTACAAGAACGCAAGCCTGTACGCACTCCAAGCCGTTTGCATTAAGTCTATTGCCGCGGCCTCGTTGCCACCCTCTGTAAGTGTTTGAGCCTGGGTTTGAGCAAGCTGCAGCGCGGAATACGCCGGAGACAGCCATCTCACTCCGATTATGTGGTTTATGGCACCATGCCATAGATACAGGGAGTACGAGATGCGCCCTAGGTATTGGGCGAAGCTCGTGGTAAAGGGCCGCTGGAGAAGCGGTTCGAACCTGGCTGCTTCGTAATCTGAAAACGTTGCCGCTGCGAGTTCTTCCTTATCTCTGTCATTGAGGCTAGGACTGGTTTGGTACCAGGGCAAACGAAAGTTGCAAACCCTCAGAAATGAGACATCGAGGTTGAATGATACGGCCGGGGAGTACATCAAGGCAAAGACGAATATGACAGCGCCAATAGAGTTCCAGAAGAGTTGAGTCCGGTCTGAAGTAGCTTGGTAGTAGGCAGGCACCCACTGGGAAATTGTAATGAAACCCGGAGTCGATGAACCGTAATACTCCGGGTACGAGAAAAGATGCAAGCCGAGAAAAAAGAGAGCCAAAGTACCGGCGTGACGAAAGATGTAGATGATCTTCAATCCAAACTCCGTAGTGATCGCGTTGCCGTAGCCGAGGGTCTCATGTTCGGCTGCCTCTGACGACAGGCTGCTGTTGGGAAGGATGATAGAGATTTCTGCAAGTAACAAGCCTATACAGAAAAGAGACTGATCCCAGTCGCCGATACGAACAAGCCAGAAGGCTGTACCCATAACGCCAACCAGGTGAATCCACCGTTTTGTCCGAGCAAAGATAAGTAGAAGGAAGAATACGAGCAGCGAACCTTTGAACTCAACAGGTATTGTCCATAGATGTCCGTCATACTCGCTTCCTCCCATGTTCTCTCTGTTAATGATGGGTCGAAACGGGTTCGATAAATTGATCGAGCTCCAAAACCAGTGCCGTAGCTGTTCAGTAAGGGTTTGTCCTCTCGGTGGGATAGGTGCTCCTGATGGATCTCTCATATAGTTCCCCCAATAGACCAGAAGAGCGATGATGAATGTTGAAGCAAAAATGGGAAGATATAGTCGCAAAGGGCGGCGGAACGCGGATCCAGCTAGTACACTCAGAGCCTGGTCTACCTTGCGGTTGTGAATCATCGTCAGGGTCTTCAGGGTGAGAACGAAGCCCGAGATGACGAAGAAGACAGTGACGCTAGCTCGTCCTGAGTGCAAAGCTCGAATGATGGGCATCTGCCAGAACATGTGGTGATCTTCGACACCGTATCCCCAGCGAAGGTCCGGAAACCAAAGGTAAGAATAGTGAAAGATGTAGACGACAAAGGCTGCGACACCTCGGAGGCCGTCTAAATATGCTGTGTGGCCCAGCTTTCTTCGCTTGAGTCCGTTGCTCGGGGCCGTGGTGAAGTAAATGAATGCGTTGACGACGAAAGCAGGAAGTAGAAGTGCAGAGAGCTCCAGGACGGAGACCAAGCGGCTCTTCCATTGGAGGTCACCACCGGAGTGTAGATGCTTGTCAAGGAAGGACAATACTGGGTTTTTCGTAGATCCTAGCAAAGCGAGAGAGTTATCGTTAGTATTTGTATTGTTGCTGGACTCGTCCATGGCATCCGTTGATTGTGGAGTTTCGCCATTGTGCCTCGCAATGAGGGAGTATTGTTCGTACGTGTCTTGTGGAGCGTACGAAAAAGGGTTGGGGAAGTGCATAATGAGGATTAGTAGGAGTAAGCAAACCAGATTCTCTACTTGCTAGAGACACAGTAGGACAAGTAAGATCAGTACGAGCATGGGATTGAGTGATGGTGTCCTCAGGGTGTTATATAAGCTCGATCTGTTGATGCCACGGTGAAAGCGGCTGGCACGAAGTATACGTGCTAACATTGTTCATATGTGACTATTTGTCTCCCTTGGCGAAAATCCCGCCCACTCGCGACTATCATGCATCCAAATTAGGGGAAGAATTTGCGAGGAATTCGCACAGGAATCTCGAAAGGAATCTAGGGATGGGTTTCAGGGATTGTAGTGGACCCGGTGTGCCACGCTATGTCTCGCCATCAGGTTCTCCCTATCGCGAGATCTCCGCCGTGGCGCGTGTGAGCCGTAGCAAGCAGGTCGTGCATATTTAGTGCATTGCTTCCAGTGTCAATATCTAGTCAGGAACGTGAAAGCATATGTCGACTGGTCTATCTACACCTGATTTTCGCATTGGTCAGGCCTAACGATTTCAACCTAAGGTAGCCCTGGCCAACTATTCCTTCCCCTGTTTTATGGTGAGGTAGACGACCTAACAATAGTTAAAAGGGGGTCTCAAGCAGTAATCTATAATATAGGCTACCCGACCTCTATACCTTTTATTTAGTTTACGTAATATATTATTTTATAGATATTATATATACTTTTATTTTAAGATATTATAGGCTTAAAATACTTAATTATATAAAAAGTTAAATCCCTTTAAATAAATATTTATTAATTTACTAAACTCTAATTACTATCCCCTCTCATTAATATCCGCTTAACGTTCTATTATAGAAATTCTTTTAAATTATAGCTTTGTATATAAATAGTTAACTTTATATTTTAACTAACTAATTATGACCAATAGATCTATAAGGATTAAAGCTATAAAACTTAAGTAATAATAAAAAAGATCATTAACTAACCTTAAAAAAGACTAATCTTAGAAATTATAAAATATGTTTTAAGTAATTGTATGTTTATTAAAGAGAATTTAATAAAAATAGCTAAAAGTAATTATAGAATCTTATATAAAGTGAATAATCAAGCGCATTATAAAGGGTGTTTTGAAACTAGTTCAAATTTAGTTTATATTTAAATTGTAATTGAAGTATGATTTTAAATTTATGTTTTTATAATATATATTAATAATTATTAAATACGTTATATCCCCTTAGTGGAGGCATCCCTAGGGCACTAATATATATCATATATTATATAACTAGAAAACTAGATATATTATACTAAATGCTTAATTACTAACTTCTACCCGACTTTTTATCAAGTAACTTTATATTTAAATGGCTAACTTTATTTACTTTAATATATATAAGACCTCTTAATAATAACTTACATAAATAATTAAATAAGTATAATAACTTTTTCTTCTATTAACGTTTATAGATTTTTGAAATAATTTCTCTTCTTTACGATATAAAACGTCTTTATAAAATTAGTTTTATAAAATCTAATTTTAAAACTAGTATTAGATTAACGTATTTTAATATTATATTTATTAGTTTCATATATAAGATTTATAAGCTTATTTAATTAAAGACTATACTTTTAAAAGTTATTTATTACGACTTAATACGTATAGTAAAGCCAGGGTCCTACCTTAGAAGACCGTAGCGGCTACTATGTTATATATATATAAATACGGACTTAAAATAACTCCTCTCAAAATAAAAGAATTATAAATAAACTACGTAACTATAATTATATAATAAAATAAAAAACGGACGTTTATAAATAAATAAGACGGATATTTATAAATAAATAAGACGAATATTTATGAATAAATAAGATAGTGTTACGACTTAATACGCATTATAAGACTAGGGCCTTGCCCTATAAAGACCTACGGCGGCTACTATACTATATATATAGAAGTACGAACTTAGGATAATTCTTCCCAAGACGGAAGAGCTATAGATAAGTTACGTAACTACGATTATATAATAAAATAAGGAATAGACGCCCGTAAATAAATAGGACGGACGATTATAAATAAATAGAACGGACGACCGTTTAGTAAACTATTAAATAATTATAAATAAAGATATTATAAAGGATATATTTAAGGATAAGACTTATATATAAGATAAACTTAAGCCGGACTTAAAAATAGACTTTTTATAGCTTCTTTAATAATTAACTTAATATTAAATTTTATAATCGTTTTTAACTATCTTTATTAAGAACCTTTTTAATAAAATTATAATTAATTATTAAAGCCTTATTTATTTTACAATTTATAAATATAGTTTTAAGGAAGCTATTTACGATTACGATATATTATTTTTTAATATTATAGCCTTAATATTTATAAATATATTTATTACGACTAGTTAGCTATAATACTTTAATTGCTTTTATTTAGTAAGTTTATTTTATAAAAGACTAACTAAATAGTATAAATATATTAACCGTTAATAGTAATAGTACTACGTAGCTTATATAAGTAGCTCCGCTAACTATTTAATAACTATATAATATAATACTTACTTTTAAAAATAAAAATAAATAGATTTATACTTAACTTTTAATACCACGACCTTTTTTTATATTTAAAGCTAAGTACTTTAAACCGGAACCTTATAACGGGTCCCCGGATATTTTTAAGGATTTCTTACCTAAACTATGGCCTATTTATATTATTACGGAACCTCTTTCTTTATTAAAAATAAATAAGGTTTATTATATAGCTTTATTCTTTAAGAAAAGTACCCTTGCTTAATTTGAACTTTTTATAAAAGACTACTTAGAGAATATATATAAACTTTAAAATAACGATATTAAAAAGATCTTTAATAATTATAAAGAGTTCGAGAAGAGACTTAAAAAGACCTTTAGTAACCCCGATAAAGAACGAATTACCAAATAAAAACTTATAATTTTTATTTAAAAGGCCTTAATTAATAAGTATACTTCGGAATTCTAATAGACTACTTTTAAATTTAATTAGGGTAATAATATATTTATAATAGCTTTTTATTACGGCTTAAAAAAGAAAGTTAAGGACGAACTCTTTTAATAAGACCGACCGGACGAACTTTATAAATATATCGATATAATAGTTAAGATCGATAACCGACTTTATAAACGACGTTTTAAACGTAAAGGATAGAGTACCTAGAATAATTAACCTAAACCTAATATAGGACGTAAATGTAGATTAATAATTACTATAAACGGATATTATAACGGACTTATAAATCTTAATATTATTAAGAAAAAGTAACTTTATTAGAAAAAGAAATTTAAATATTATAATTACGATAAAGCTAGATATATAGCTAGAGATTACCGATAACTTAAGCGTATTTAATATTAATTTATTTTAGAAAAATAAACTAATTTTACGATTAAAGAAGTTCTTTATATATAATTATTATAGATAATCTATTATAACGATAACTATTTTACGTATTAAGAAAGTAAAGAATAAATAGGATAGTACTTTAAAAAACTTAAAAATAAAGGTCGATTAGAATACGATATTATATTATTATTAATTAAGACCTTAGTAGTAGTAAGAAAAGAAGAAATCCTAATTAAGTCTATTTATATAATAAGATGAGAAGATAGAAATAAAAAATTTATTTATAAGGTTAAGGAATAACTTAAAGATCTATTATGCGAAGATAGAATCGAAGTTATTAAGAGATTAGATCTTAATTTCAAAAAAGTTAAAGGAAAAATCGACTTTTAAATTAATAAAGAATTATAAGCTAGTTTTAGTAATTTCGTTTTTAATAAAGACTTACTTTACGATTTAGACGAATTTTATAATATTACTCGATAATATATTTAGACGGAAATTAGTTAAGGATCTTATTTTAATATTAACAATACTAGTTTTAGAAAGGATTTTGACGAAATAAGATACTAGAATATCGACCTACTTAATAATAAATAAACTTTATAGTTTTATAAAATAAGGGAACCTAAAAAAGTATTAATAATATCCCAAACTAAAAAAGATTACTTTTTACTTAATATTAAGAATATATTTTATAAAGAGTTATTTTAGGTAGAGTACTTAAATAATAAATATTTTTAATACTTCTTACTTAAAAAGAATAATTAATTCTACCTATAAAAACGTAATAACTAACCTATTAAGGACGTCTATATTAACAATTAATTACCGAACTAAATATTTATTTATTTTAATAAAACCGATAGAGCGACTTTCGGACTAGACCTAAGCTTTTTTATAAGTTATTAATATAACTAAGATATAGACTAGTATAAATATAGATATAATTAATATTAAATCTATTATATTTATAAAGTATAAATATAAAGAGAATAATAAGAACTAGTTAAATAAAAAGACCGATTAAAAAAGAGAATAGTAAAAACCTAAAAAAGCTAATTGTAAAAGAACGACGAGAGGCGAATATTAAAAATAAGTTCCTATATATAACTAGATAATATAACGATATATACTTATTAATTCTATTTAATATATATAAATGAAAACTACGTACTATAATCGATAGCGGTATATAAGAAAGTTATATATTATTAAAAATAATAAATAAACTCGATATATTACAAATATATAAAAATAACCTATATCGACTATAAAATATAAAAAGAAAAAGAGTTAGCTATAATAAAGGATATATTCATCGAGAAACCATATTCTTCTCGATAATTATTAATAATTATTAAAAGTAATTATGATACGATATTATAGAGATTAAAGATATCGATATTATTTTAAGAATTTTATAGTTACGAAAATATAACCTATAGATAGACTAAATAACTAGCTAAGTTTAATAGGGAAATTTAGTTATCAAACGATTTAAAAAAAAGGGTTTAAACGAATTTTTTATAATACTTAAAGAATAAAAACGAATACGATATATAGTGTTTATTAAAATAGTAGAAAACTATAGGAATTTCGTACCGGGTATCGATAATTAAGGATCGTAATAACTCTAGATTATACCTAAAGAGTACTAGAAATATATAAAATTATTTATAAAACCTGAAGAAATAGGATTATTAGAATATAATAGTTAGGATATAGAAATCGAACTTAAGAAAGGAATATAACCTAGGTTCTTTTTAATATACCTTATAAATTAAAAAGAATAAAAATACTTTAATGAATATATTAGTAAAAAACTTAGTAAAGGATATATTTGATTATCGAATTCTCTTATAAAAGTATCTTTATTCTTTATATTAAAAAAAAGAAAAAAGAAATTAAGACTTATTATCGATTATAAGAAACTTAATAAAATTACGAAAAAGAATTACTATCCCTTACCTCTTATTATTAAACTTAAAGACCTATTATACGGAGCTAGTTAGTTTATTATAATAAACCTTAAAGAAGTATTTAATTAAATCCGAATTAAAAAAGGAGATAAATAAAAAACGGCGTTCCGAACCTATAAAGGACTTTTTAAATACCTCGTTATACCCTTTAGACTTATTAATATACTAATAATCTTTTAAATAATAATTAACTATATACTCTAGGAATACGTTAATATTTTTATTATCGTTTATATTAATAACGTCCTTATCTTCTTTCCTAACCTTAAAATATATAAAAGATATATCCATATAATATTTTAAAAACTCTAAGATATTTAATTATACACCGAACTTATTAAGTATAAGTTTTATATATAGAAGGTAGATTTCTTTAAATATATTATTATATTAAAATAAATTTATATATAAACTTTAAAAGTAGAAGTAATTAAGGACTACCCTATATTATAAAACGTTAAGGACGTATAAAGATTTTTAAAATTCGTTTATCTTTATTAACGATTTTTTAAAGATTATACTAATATTATTAAACCTCTTAATAACTTAATATAAAAAGATAATTTATTTATTTAGGACTTTAAATATAAAGAGGCGTTTATTAAAGTTAAGAATATAGTTATCTCCGAGCTAGTAATTATAATCCCGGACCCTTAAAAACCTTTCGAAGTCGAGACCGACGCCTCGGATTTTATTATAAGAGCTATTTTAAAATAATAAGATAAATAAAGAAATTTTTATTTGTACTGCTTTTATTCTAAATTATTTTATAAAATAGTGCTAAATTAATAAATATATAATAAGGAATTAATAGCTATTATTAAAGTATTTTAAAAATAGAGGCTATAATTATCCGGAACTAAATATAAAGTTATAGTCTATATAAACTATAAGAATCTTATAAACTTTATAATAAATAAGAACCTAAATAAATAATAAATTAGATAGAGCGAATTTCTATTAGAATACAACTTCCGAATTATTTATTAAAAAGGTTTAAAAAATAATAAAATAGACGCTCTTAATAAAAGACCTAATTACGAAGTTACGGTCCTTAAAAAATATAAATTATCTTTAAATAAAAAAAGGATAATAGCCTTATACTAACTATAAAGCTCCTTATACTATATTACGGCTAGCTAGTCGTAGTAAGTATATTAATAAAAGTAAAGGCTACGAAGGCTAAATAAATAGTGTCGTAGTCGTGGATAGCTTCCCTAAAGCTATATTTATAAGTTATAAAGTAAAGAAGACTTTAGTAATTAATTATAGTCTTTTAAAAGGTGTTTTTAATAAAGATAGTTAAAAGCGATCGTAAAATCTAATATTAAATTAATTATTAAAGAAGCTATAGGAAGTTTATTTTTAAGCCCGGCTTAAGTTTATATTATATATAGGTCCTAAATATAAATATATCCTTTATCCGTATATATATTCTATTTATTAGTAATTATTAAGTAAATATTAATAAGTAATTACTTAAAGTAATTATTATAATTACTTTATTATATAATTACCCTTCTTATTTATATATAACCTGTTCTATAGTTCTTCCGTTCTTTAAATAATATATATATTCCATCTATATATATATATATAGTACGCTATAGCCGCCGGAAGCCTATAGGGTAGGCCCTAGTCTTAGTTATATATATTAGGTCGTAATATTAGGTCTCCCTTTTAAAGGTCTAGTCCTATAGACCTATAAATAAGTCGATAGGTTCCTTTATTAGTTTTTTTTAGTCTTTATTTAAGAATATTATTAAAATATTTACTAATTCTTTAACTTATCGTTATCTTAAACTAGCTTTTAAAATAAAGGAGTATAATTTTTAAATTGTAATACTATATTTATATTATCGTTTAGTTAGTCGAAAATATAAGATACTTAAGGAAAAATCGAGGTATTATAAATATACTCGTTATAGTCGTCTTTATAATATATCGGTTAGTATACTTTACGATTATAAGTTTTTTTTTTTTTGTATTTATATTTTTTTATTAATATATAGATAGTAGATCGTCTCTTAATTAAGGCTGATCGTTTAAAGTATAAGGAGGAAGTAAAAGAGCTTCTTTTTTATAAACGGGTAGAGGCTTTATATTAGGTATAGGTTAATATAAATAAATCTTTATTAAAGTTAGATCGTTTATAGAAAATAAAGAGGATAGTTTTTAAGAAGGATAGGGCTATCCTTAATCTTTTTAAAAAAATAACTCCTCTTAAGGAGTCTATTATAGTATAGGAAGCTTAATTTAATAATACTTTTAATATAATTAATTAGGACGTTATAATAGCTAGGAGTCCTAGGTTTAATTTTGATTTTAATATTCCTCTAGAAGCTATTAAGAATTCTAAAGGTTTATAATAGGTTCCTATATATTTTCCTCATATCTATAGTATTTTTACTTAATTAAAAACTTTTATATTCCGTTCTTAATTTTATTATCGATAATTTATTCGATTTTATATTCTAGTTCGTTAGGTTTTATAATAATATAGTCCTTTATATATAAACCCTTAAGTATTAATTCGAGAAGTAAAATATGAAAGACCGGATAACACTTTATTATATCTAGGAATCTTAATTTATAATTAATTAATAAGACTTTCTAAATAATTTCGAAAGGTCTAAGTTTGTTATAGTTTAATTTATTATTTAATTATTTTGTTTTAATATTGCGGCGAAAAAGATAGGCGTTATTCCCCTCTTTTAAAATTAGTCCTTTAATCCTTAATTTATCCGCATTTTTTTTTATACATTAGTATACGAATTCGAGGTCTAAAAATACCTTTTTTAAAAGTTCTTTAAGTTTTACTATGTTTATTACTTCTTAAATTAATATTTAAAGGTTCATATATAGAAGATTATATTATTATAAAACCCAACGAACTAAAATATAAAGTCGAACGAATTATTAATAATAAAATCAAAATCGGAATATTAAAGTTCCTAATTAAATAAAAATACTACGGATATAAAGAAAATATATAAGAACTTATTATAAACCTCTAGAATTCCTAATAACTTTTTAAAGATTACTAAAAGACGGCACTAACGATCCTAAAAATATAAACTCGTCACTAATCCTAAAGGAAGACTAATTGGTATCGTTAAAAACGCTAATAACCTAAAGATCACTCACGACCTACCGCTTATAAACATCTAATATAAAAAAAACATTATTTTCCTCCTCTAACTCCTATATATTATAAAAAAAATCTCTATATACCTCTCCTTTACCTTTTTATAAATTACCTAAATATAAGTAAGGCGACCTATTACTTTAAAGACCTTAGATTATATTCGAGCTAGCTTTTTATAAAGATCGAGTAAAGTATTACTAACTTCCTCCTCCTTCTCTTCCTATTTTTAATATTAATTGCTTAACCGTCGTATTAAGAAAAATATTAATAAAAAAAATTATAATAAGTAAAAATAATATATTTATAACTTAATATAATAATAAGACCGTTATAAGGACGCTTTAAGTTTTTATAACCTTAATACGTCTTTATATTATTAACTATTTAATACGGGCGCTTAATATAAAAATATCGAATATAAAATATAATATCGTTAAAATTAAAACGATCGGATATATCGTTATAAGCTAAATAAAGTTTTAAAATAATATTTTTTAAAAAACATTTCTTAATACGACCTAATATTATATTAATATATTATAATAAGTAAACTTAACGGACCCTAACCTAGGCTATAAATACCTACTTATAGGTCTATAGGACTAGACTTTTAAAAGGGAGACCTAATATTATAACTTAATATATATAACTAAGACTAGGGCTTACCCTATAGGCTTATAATAGCTATAATACGATTATATATATATAAATAAATAGAATATATACGTTATTTTAATAAAACGGAAGAATTATAAATTAAATTACGTAATAATAAAAGATAAAGAGATCTATATATTAAGAATATAGATCCCGTCTTTTTATAATATAGAGCCCGTATATTTAGGATATAGAACCTATTAGGTAAATATACGGATAAAGGATATATTTAAAAACGAGATTTATATATAATATAAACTTAAGCCGGGTTTAAGGATAGATTTTTTATAGTTTTTTTAATAATTAACTTAATATTAGATTTTACGATTACTTTTAGCTATCTTTATTAAGAATACCTTTTAATAAGATTATAATTAATTATTAAAGTCTTATTTATTTTATAACTTATAGACATAGCTTTAGAAAAGCTATTTATAACTATAACATTATTTATTTAGCCCTCGTAACCTTAACTTTCATTAATATACTTACTACGACTAGCTGGCCATAACACTATTAAATAGTTAAATAAAAGAATATATAAAAATAATATAAATAGCTTAGTTACTTTTTTATAATTTTTTTAATTATAATATATTAATATAATAAATATCGACCTTCTATTAATAAGTAAAGGTTATAATTTCTTTATTTTATTCCGTTATAAAGATCTATATTTTATTACTTATTTTCTATTAAATAATTAATATAAATCTCCTATTACGTTCCGTTTAAAAAGGTTATTCTTTTATTTTATAAAATACCTTATTAATCTATAATAATAAGATTTAATTATTAATTAGTATTAATATTCTTATTATAAAAATAATTTAAACCGTAAATAATAAAGAGGTTAAAATCGATATATATTTAACTTCTATATAAGGTATAAAAAAAAGGTTCTAACTAGAGGTTAGGTAGACCATAGATCTTATAAGTACGGTCTATAAGTGGCCCCTATACGGGCCCCTTGCCTCGATGTCGACTTGGACTTCTAATCCGACAGTGTAGCTTGGCGGGTGAATTCCTCGGAAACAACTATGAGGCCGTTAGGTTCTTTCAATTCCTGTATTATTTTCATGCATTCCCAGCGTCTAATTAATGATGGTCTAAGAAGCGTAGGTCACGAAGTCGCTTCCAACGGTACCGGCTGGCGAAGGAGATACATAGGACTCAAAGAAGTAATTATGGATTTCATGATTCATAGAGGTAGATCAAGGGCTGGCGCTGATATGTCATAAACGCCGTGCAGCACTAGCGGCAACCTGTTGTGCACCAAGAAGTTGAGATATCTCAGCTTTGAGAAGTCCTAGGTAGATCATAAACAGTGATCTATTGTCAAGTCTTTTTGAAGTATCCTGAAAGCACATATACGCTCAATCTAGTATCAACTCTCTTTCTAACAGTCCTGCCAAGTATCGATTGTAAAACCCGATTTCTGTTACGGTCTTTTAATGCCCGGGTGTGCCGATCTCGGAGGACCAGGCCGCTCTTATACTGAGAATGGACATGGAAGTTTCGTGTGAAAACTAATCGAGGTACCTGTGGAGGTGGAACTTTCAAGTTGGCGTGAAAGTTCCAAGTTGAGACCCACAGAGGAGTGCAATGATTCTTCCAATGCATGTTGTTGTTGTTGTTGTTGTATTTAACGCCGTGGCGGCCGGGCTAGAGCCCTTACCGCAGACCTCCCGAAGGGTATATGGCGTGGAGGGCCGTGAGCCAAGGCTACCTACTCTACAGTACGTCGTCTCTTTACATCGTCCTCCAAATCATGCCTTGTGGCCACTACGCGTTCTGTCTGTCCCCGGTTCCCGCTGGTGCCCCAGTTTCATTCTTTCCCAAATCGTCCCTTGGAATCGGGAGGTTCTTTGTAGTCCGCACTCACATCTACGTAGGTGTGGATGCTGCTACCGCAGACAGATCTTCTGGAAGAAGTCCGTCACGCGGAGAAAGGCCTCGAAGCCTCGTGGGTCGGTGATTAATCTCTTGAAGTAGGCCTCGAGAGATCCCATAGGGCCTATGGGCTCGGGCATACTGCGAGAGTGGAGGGTCGGCCACCGTTGCCTCCTCGCCAGCGTTAGTCGACAGTAGACCAGGTGGTCCACGTCTTTCGCCTCTCCACAAGAGCACATCATTAGAGCGTCGTCGTGGTTGAAACGTCGGTGATATTGCTCGAAGTCCCCGTGACCCGATCGTGCCGCCAGCAGGTGATGTAACGTAGCCCGCGGCAAGGCCAGTTCAGGAGGGCTGGACAGAGCTGCCTCAAGCCCCAAGTCCGCGTACCGCGGCCTTCGCTCTTTATACCACCATCTCCTGTGCTGGCTTTGTAATTTTTCCCTTGCAAGCCGCTTGATGCCCGCTAGTGTTGCCATTTGACCCATCCGCGCCGGCAGTGTCGTTCCTTCTTTGGCCAGCCGGTCCGCGGCCTCGTTTCCTTCGATGCCCTGGTGTCCCGGGGACCAGTGCGTCCGTATATCAAATATCCTGGCCGCTTCTTGGATTTCGAGGAACGCGTCTTGTGACGAGTCCGGCGCCTTGCCGCGGATGCCTTGTATAACGCTGGTGTTGTCGATACATATGTGGATTGGATGACCGCGATTGGTGAGCAGAGCCCTTCTGAGGCCGGTTCGCGCCCCTTCGACCTCGGCGTCGAACACTTCTGCTAGTCCGAGTCGGCCGCACCCTTGTGCTATGCGTTTGGAGTCTCGGTAGATGACGAAGCCGTACCCCACGGCTCCGTTCGTCGCCCTGGAGCCGTCCGAGAAGACGATCATATGGCTTTCCGGTACTGTCTTTAGCCAGCGCTCGAAAGCTTTCGCAGCCTCTTCTTTGCATTGAACTACTATCTGATCCTGTGAGCTTGGCAGGTACTGTGATTGAAGGAACGCTGGTCTTCCGCATCTTGGCAGAAGTTCAGCCGTCCGTTGTAGTCTCGTCTGTTGCTGTCCCTGCTGGGAGAGCCGCGCGACTAGCGGGTGTCGGCGATCAATCCTCTGTAGTCGGACTGCGGCCCGTAAGCGGACGCCCTCTAAGGCGACTTTGGCTGACGGTAAGCCGGCGTCTCGGAGGAGGCTACTGGTTGGCGTTGTCCTCCAGACAGGCAGAACGGCCCTTGCTGCCGCTGTAATGACGCTGTCGATCTTCTGCACGAGCCCCTTTTGGCCTGTGTTGACGGGTCTTCCTTGGAGAGGCGGATTCGTGTCTGTCTCCGCTTGGCGTCTCGAAGCCGGCTTCGTGATACCTGCGTACCATGTTTCGGCGCCGAAGAGCGCGATCGGCAGTACGCAGGAGACGACGGCTTTTCGCACGGCGGCCGCTGGGAGTCCCCTCTTTGTGTTCGTAAGCTGTCTCAGATGTTGAGCTGCCCTCTTTGCTGCAGCTACTTTTGCGTCGACATGGTGCCGGAAGGACAGTCTCTTGTCGAACCAGACACCCAGCCAGCGTACAGGTTTCGTCGAGGCCTTGACCACCAAATCCCCCGCCCGGACCTCTGGCAGCTCCGCTGGCTGGCCGTGCTTCCTAGTAAAGTGGATGACCTCGCACTTGCTCGGGTCAAAGGAGACCTTGTTCTCCAAGCCCCATCTGAGAATGCCGGCTGCGCTTCGGTTGAGTATTGCGACGTTGCTCTCCAGGGAGGGGCTGATGGCCAGAGTGGCGATGTCGTCCGCGTACCCGAATCGCGCGTTCGGGTCGTCTTCAAGTATCTCTGCGATGTAGAGCAGAAAGGCAATGGGAGATAGTGGTGACCCCTGAGGCAGCCCGCATGACAGCGGGAAGTACTCCGTTGTGCTTTCTTCCAGTCGGACTCTAGCGGTGCGGTTGCAGCAGAAGCTAAAGATCAGTCTGGTCAGGCCATGTGGCCATCCCTGCTGACGCAGTCTAATGACGAGCCGGTTCCGAAGGACGGAGTCGAACGCCCCTTTTACGTCCATAGTCAGAAGTGTCGCCGTGAGTCCTTTTAGGAGGGCCATCTCGATGTCGTGGGTGAGGCAGGTCGTCAGATCGACGGCTGACCTGCCTTGTAGAGCCCCGATCTGTTGCGGACTGATGATGCGCTCGACAATCGCCAGGGACGCCATCCTTCTGGCTATCAGTCGCTCTAGTCCCTTGCCCAGGCACGAGAGGAGCGCGATCGGCCGCCAGGACCCGGGCTTGGAGGCATCCCTGCCGGCCTTCTGGATCATGACCACCTCAGCTCTGCGGAAGGGCAGAGGAAAGTGGCCGGCCCGCATACAGGACTGGAATAGCTGCCTGACCGGTTCCGAGATGACATCCCAGCATGCCTGGAGGAGGCGTGTTGTGATGCCGTCCACACCAGGGGTCGTTGTCTTTGTTAAGGTGGCCGTCTTCACTTCTTCTCCGCTAACATTGTCCTGCCAAGTAATCGCTCGCCTCGGGACGACGGGTACGTCAAACGGGTCACCCGGTGCGTCATCTTCCGCACTAAACCTGTCGAGAAGGGCTCCCCGAAGCGCTGAGCCTTTTCGTTAGTATCCTCGATCGTCTGGTTGTCCACAACCAATGGGGGTGCTCTGGTCAGTAGGCTCGCCTTCCGCCAACCCATGATCTGGTACAGGTCCCGGTCTGAAGCGACTCCATCGATCTTTCCGGCCCCAGTATGCTCGCTTAGCCTTCCTCACCGTGCTCAGGAACGCCTTTTCGTTTCTCCATTAGATAAAGGTGCGCATCTTGCTCCGTCTCCCAGGCTTGTTGGTTGCGGGCAGCACGGTATGCTCTGTGGGCCTCTGCGCATTCCTCCGTCCACCAAGCCGCGCCTTTACCATGTTTTCCTCTCTTCTTGCCGACCGCCTCAATGGCTCGGGAGAAGAGCTCGACGATGTGACTTGCCTGCCCGTCCAGTCTTCCGGAGTAGGTTGATCCCCCAGATTGGCATCGCAGCTAGCCCCCCTTCGATCAGGTCTCTCAGCCGAGGCAGCGCCGAGTCGGGCACTGACAGTGGCCGTGGCTGCGGGTGGCCCTCTCCCTGTGGACACTGGGCGTTTGAGTAGTGGTATGACGGCCACGATGGCCTCGTGGTCAGCTCCCGGGTGTACTGTGGGCTGACCTGCGCGTGCGCAAAAGGGATATTAGAGAAAGCCAGGTCCAGGACATGTCCGCAATCCCTGGTTGCCACCCCAACTTCGCTGATAAGAGAGAGATTGTGGCCGTCTGCCCAGCCTGCGATGTCATCTCCCCGGTTCCCGTTCCTCGTCCCGGGCTCCCAAGAGTAGTGATGCGCGTTGAAGTCACCCGCGATCAAAGCTCGCTCCGGGGTTTGAGTTCTAGCAGTATCCCTGTTGTGCGGCTGTGGGGGTCGCGGGTTGTCTGTACACGTTGACGATAGTCGTCGTTTTGTCGACCACCAGCCACAGTACGTCTCTCGTGTGGACAGGCCCTCTTGCTG
>NW_026851389.1:0-21709 GCF_030913485.1 Colletotrichum godetiae
ACAAGGGCTTGCTCGGTTCGATCTGTACCGCCAACGACCAGGAAGCAGAGGAGATGTTGAAGCAGTTTCGGGAACCAGGTAATCCCCTCGAACTCATTGGATCCAGCTCGACGCGGATTGCCACCAAGAATCATCTAGAGAAGATAAACGAATCCACGCTATCATTCGCGAGGACGAGAAGATAAATTGGCTCAAATCCACAGCCTGCCTCACCGTAACAAGAGGCGTCAGTTTGACTGGAAGGTTCGACAAAAGTCACAGCTCAGTTGGCGCCACGTCCGCGGGCAGCAGGCAAGCTGTGGGCAATATGACTATTGGGGATGTCACCCGAACCCTCAAGCATCTCTGCACGGGTTCTGTATACCTAGGAAGGATGGGCTTGAGCACCGGGTCAACCGTCCTTGAGCTGCGTTGGTCTCGGCCTCATAGGGACTTGCAGGTCACTTCGCGAATCAATAAGATCAGCTCAGGAACACCGTGCAGCCCCTTCCTGTGTTCTTCTTTCGTCATTGATGTCTTTCACAAACATGATGGTCTCTTCTCGGGTGAAATAATCCAGGCATGATTCCGGCTTGCCTCGAGGAGCCTACCTTGACGAATGTCTAGTCCAAAGTTACGGTGTTCTCGAAGAGGAGCAGACAATTGGTAACAAAATGAGTTAGCAGCTTGCAGAGTTGAACGAGCTTCCTTGTAGCATCTCATCTACCTTTCCGAACATCAAATCAGATCAACATCACGTTCCGATATTCACAGGATTCTTCATCATTGTTCACAGACTGCCAAGTTGGATTACAATGGAAGTTCTCCTGCCAAGATCTTGGTCATGAGTGCGACGCTGCGGGCTTCCACATTCACGCCCATCCACGACAACGCTGTAGAGTATGGCATGGCGGATAGAGGGAAGCTTGCGGCTCAGTTCATCTCTCTACACAGGCTCCGGATGAAGGCACAGTACGGCCTGCTGAAACCAAGGCCAGTAAACGTCCTCGATCCAGGATATCAGAAACTGGAGCACACAGACAATCTGATATACCCCCAGCGGTTCACTTGTCGAGCCAATCATCTGATTCGACCACAACGTCTATCGTCTCATGTGTCAGCATATTGCTCGCAAAAATGCATCGGGGAAGGGAGGGTGTGTGGCCGGAACGTCATCCTGCCATGCCATGACTTACCACTTCATCTCCATCTCTCGTACTCGCTACGAATAACCAGTCGTTTCCTTGGACAATGATGCCAGGAAGGAAATCGATCAGTGGCATCCGCGGAACGGTGCCGGCCATGAGACGATCTAGCATGCGCCATTGGCTCGCATGCCAGGTCAGGAGCTGGGCCTCAGCGACCGATAGGCCTTCACCCTGAAGCTTCGTCTCGATACTAAGGCCAATCGGCCGTGTTTTCAGGGCGCCGTACTCTGTGTGGTTGATAGACGGCGTCTCGGTCAGCACCAATCTATTGATGGCTTGGGCGGCGGCACCAGTGGGTTCGATGCAGAGGCAGAAATCGACTTTCCGGAATGCGCTTGTCTGAACAAGGTCCGGAAGGGTGTTTGCACTCGTGCTAAAAAACAACGCAAACAGATGTCAGGATTACTCCAGAAATATTAGATAGGACGACGACAAGCAGCAAGTACACACCACGGAATCATGTAGACAAGTTTGCCTGTCGCTTGGTAAAACTCCGGTACCGCCAGATTGATGACGTGGTGATGAAGACTGGTGTTCCAGCCCGCCTCGTCGAACTCATAGTCGCGACACATCTTGGCTCTGGACACCATCTCCGTCACCTGCAAAGTATCTGGGTTGCACTCACGTATTTGCCCCTTGGGGTATTGATCCTGAGCAGAGACCACATGAGAATCGTGATCGGAACATACAGAGCCAACATGGCCACCGAAACGACTGCAGTTTTGCCGATGACCGACGATGAGGAATGTAATCAGGGGGGTTTAAAAAACGTTCCAATGGAGCAAAAAGTTCCGCAAAAAGGGCTATCGCGCATCTGGATAGTGGCGCTGTCACCCAAGTCCCCAGCGGCATGTCCCGTCAACTGGCAGTTGATAGTGGAAGTAGCCACGTTGGGCAACTCGCTGTCTTCACCCGCGGACAGCGTGAGCGCATTCCGATGCAATATCAGCTGCTATCCGCTTTGAAGCGGCGGCCGCTGCAGGACTATCCGCGTCTCGCTGATCGTCAGAAACCGGCGGACCACCAACTGGCTGGAGGACAGTCCATGCTCCGGGGAAGCTTATCCGGCGGCGTGAGGGCATTACAGGATAGCCAGCGCCACATGCTGTTTCGATGCACCATCGACTACGAGTCCTGCTCTCTGCTTGTCACCTTGGTACGCTCGCCGATTTTGAGATGCTGTCGCACTGTCGCAATGGCCAATGATCCGCGCGACAGGGATCGGCGCTATCTGGAAGGTAATTCGCGCTTCAGAATGGCCCCTGGTGGATGGGCAAACTTATATACCGACACCAGCCGTTCAAGTTCACAACCCCTGCCGCAAGCAGGTTGATCAGATGGACGTGCGCACGCCCCTCACCCCAACTCACGTTCACGCCCCGAATGAGCAGGGATGATTCGACACCCCCCCCCCCGGGCCCACCTCATCTCTTACTATGTACGCATGGTGGGCACTCCCCACACGCTAGCCTCGTATGGCGACAGACCAGACGTGGCTGGTCGATACAGTCAGGTACTCGTTCACCCCTGCTCCAGTACGCCGTCCCATGCCATCCGCTGAGCAGTAGGAGCGGCCCGCGTGGGACTTCATCTAACAGAGCTCTCATGAGAACATCTGCGCTTTTTGTCGGCCATGGAGCACCGCACAGTCACCTATCTGGAACAGCTCTTGTATCCCTGCCTTGCCGATCTGTGCTGCTCGCAACAACTCTGATCGCTTCGTCTTTCTTCCGCGTGGGGTTCGACCAGAGATATGGAGTGGCTGAACCTTCAACACCGACGGACGAAGTCCAAGGACTCAGGCTATTTTCATTCAGCTGTGCTGCTCTGCTATTTCAACTGGGTCTCTGTAGCATTACTCCTCTCGGAAGTGACCACGCCCTGCGCTTCTTTCCCTTTTGTCATCTCCGCCTCGTACGCGGGCGCGTGAAGGGGCCATTCTTGACAACTACCCCGAGGCATATCCTCGACAACACCTTGGTGCGGTCGATTTCCCTTCCCTCCCATGCACACCCCCTTCTCACAATTCCCCTCTCGGCGGCGCCAGATACCCGGCAGTTTTCAGTTTTCAATTTTCGGGTTTTCGGGTGGAGGCTTCTTCTTCTTTTGCTCGCTTCAAGCGCGAGAGGAAAAAAGGATCGGTGCCTAGTTTTCATTTTCGACCCTCCTCAAGACAATATCCAACACGGTAACACCCGGAGCCTCGCACCATAAAACACAACCTCGGTCCTCTACCCGCCGCCACCAGCCATTATGCCTCGTCCAATTCAGCAAATCAGCTCCTCGCTGCCTCGCGAGACTTTGCCGCCCTTGAAGCCGCAGACATCTGCAGGTGCATGGCATCAACCCTCACGCGCCTCAACAGCAAAAGTCCCGCGGTTCTTGTCAGCAGATGGGCCGGTATCCTCACCCGGTCCAGGCGTACAGACCTCCATTCATGCTGCCCCTGACCGCCATGGCTTTCTCTTCCCGGCGGTCCACCGCCTCCCCACGTTTGGACACGTTCTTCCTGCCTTGTGTCCCGTCACTGCTGATGGTATCGTGTCCCAGCCCGATGGGAACTGTCCCTACGGCCAGGGCGGTGTTATGCTCAATGGCATGGATGAGGTCAAACGGCCCATATACGCCGTTGGCTCCCAGCGTCGCCGGGGCATCCTTTCCAGCGCTTTTGGCTGCCCTGGTGTTACTGTAGCTGGCGCTTGCAATACAAAGAGCACATCCAATCCGGTCAAGAATGTCGGGGGCAAGTTGCCTTGCCCTTACTGCAACACGACCTACATGCGAGAGAGCCACTTGAAGCTTTACCTGTTGCGCCGTAAGTAACAGCTCCATGATCCACGCAGCTTGTTACCTTGCTGACCAAGATGATCACTAGACACGTGCACCCTGTGTGGTGAAACTTTCTCGCTGACTGACCGTCTCGATAATCACTTCATCCGCCGACGTAAACCAACTTGTGTTGTCATTCACTTATCTCGCCCCCAGATTCATGTCGAGAAGAAAGCTGCTAGGCGAAGAGCAGCCCTTAGTCAGAATCACGGTCTGAACCACAGTCATGATCCGGGTATCATGCCTGCGGATGGCACGGCTCAGCTTTTTGGTATGATGCCCGCGCCGGACGGGTTGAGCAATCATGCATACCACCGACGTCAGTCCTTGCTTTCCATCCGCCCAGATAGGCTTGATGATGGCCGTTATCAAGACGGACGACATTTGACAGACTCTGCCATTGATGCTTCTGGCCAAGTTGGCAAGATGCAGAAGTACAACATGCCGGTCCAAGATGACACGTTTTCCAAAGGCGGGCCCGATGTGGACCAACAAACAGGCCTCGATGGGATTCAGTTTTGTCATGTGCATCAAACCTATGAAATCCGCATCCGATTTCCTCCTATTGGCGTCGAAAGTATACGAGGACCTTGTGGCCAACTGAGCCACCGCGAATCCCTTCTATCTTTGATCTGGAAGGTGTTGGCTGCAGCATCGCTCGATGATCTGATTGTCTTCGGGAGCGCGTCTCAGCATCATGAGGAAGCTTGTGAGACTTCATCAGCTACCGAGAAGTACATTCAATATCTTGACCAGTTCGACGTCTTCACTGGCATGTCCTCTATACCCCACACTGCACCGGAGCAACTGCACCTTCTCTGCGACTCTGCCACGGAAGTCTATCCCAAAGCTCAATCCTGAACAGAGAGCTTCGAGATGTACGATCATCTCGGACTAGGCAAGACGAATCTGCACAGATCGCTGTTGACCCGACGAGTACAGTTGAATGACGGTACCGTCGTGAAGGGTTACGCAACTTTGTAAATAAGCGATTAGAGTCAGCTATTCGTCTCACGCAGGTGATACAGCTAGTAGGTGAAGGCATGGATGGTCTCAAACGGAGCAACTGAAGACGAGGAAAGTGATCGTTCGGACAGATCAACAAGAATAGTATTAACGTATCGAATTTAACACTCCATGTCGTCCAGACACTTCCGGCGACCGTGAAGTCTTTGAGGAAACCTTTGGTACACATGAACATAGGCACAAGGAGAGGTGGCGGTAGGCTTTGAAAAGGGAAGTCGACTGCTTGTATTTGGTTGGCATTTGCCCTTCAGCTCATTTTCCATGCCTTTTTCTGTTTTCTTTCGTCGCGGCCATCCTCATCAACTGTCATCTATTATTGCGGAGAAGTATCACGATGACCTCTAGCATCAAAGCCGATTGGACGAAGGTTACTCCCTAAATGCATTCTGGGCGTGGAGATGGTATTACTGCGTGAGACTGCCATCAAAAACAACTTGAGGCTCCTCGTAGACACCCATCTCCGCAGTCACCTAGATCTGTCAAGGACCGAAACCGCGAGAGCAAAGCCTGAGCGGGACTTCAAGGTTCTTATATGGTCTACTGTAGCGAGAACAGATGTTCGTGATTACGTGTTTATGTCGGAGATCGTAGGATGAATATGAAAGGGGGAGATAAATTATCCAGCACCCTGGACGAAGGCGTCGGGAAAGTCATAAGGACATCCTGATTCCGGGCTCCTTTTTTTTTTTTTTTGAAAAAAAAAAAGCCGATGCCGGGGGTTGTCAGTAGGTCAGAAGTGGAAGAGACCGGCTAAAAATGAGGGAGAACGGGCAAAGAAGGGTGAGCAAGCAGCGATAGCCATTAAAAACGGGCATACACTCAAACCGGGGGCCGACGGTACAGTGGCTAAAAACAAACCAAGTTCCCACCCTCCCCAGCCTGTGTCGCGGGCACGTGAGCATTAGAATAATTGCTATTGTTTGAGATAGCCACACTCCACCTCGTTTGACTCTCCAATCCCACATTACTGGTTTTCTCGTTTTGCCGTTAGCTATTTCCAGCAGATCAACTCTCTTCATCGCAACGTTATTGACCAACCTCGGCTTCTCGGCGCCAACTACTATCGCTAGAGCTTGTGCTCTTCATCTCCAGAAAGCAGAAAGAAGTCGTTTGTTCAGCTATAGGTCCTTTGGCTATCTGGCAATTCTGATCTCTCTTAGAAACTCATCGTGTATCACCCGAAGCTAACACCTATCGGTTGAGATCTGTCAACAGCCAGTGTCCACTCGACTGTGCTCCCTGAAGTACTTTGAGCTTTGCCTCGACAAATAGTGGCCTGACCATCACCCTCCAGCTCTGCGTATCTTACCCTCCCTATCATTCATGCGCCCAATTGCCTGCTCCCCTTGCTGGCTCCACGGGTCCATAGCAGACCCGAACCGTCACAATTTCTTCCCAACTTCGCATTCAGTCTTTGCTCTCTCCTGCTCCGGACTCCGATGACGCACCCAAAGCGTTCCCTACTCAGTCCAAGTCAAAGGGAAGATGTTACAAACCCTTTGCCTCACAGGAGGATACCTCCACAATTCTCGCCGTAGCAAAGTCGGCAGGCAAGCAAGCTCCGGAAGAAGCCATACGTCAGAGTTACATCGTGCCCAACGGCGATGACTTGAAGTCGATCTCGGCGGGAGGCTCAAGTGCCAAAAGACCCTCTAGAGCTATGCAGCCGCCGATGAGATCTAGCATAGCTTGTTTGAGATGTAGGAAATCCAAAATCAAATGCGACAACGACAGCACTGGATCACCTTGCGACACATGCATCAAGGCAGGACATAAGTGCGAGTTTCCCGATCCAACGCCTCTTCCGGCGAAACAATCAAAGCCGCCGACTGCGCTGAGGCAGGTAAGGGAGGTCGGGCATGATCGGAAGCGAGTGAAGAAGCTCGAAGATGCAACGTCCTCTGATGAAAGGACTCCTGCGGCACTTGCTCAGAAAGTCCTTTCGGCACCCTATCTTACCGTCGGCTTGTGGCATCAACTCTTCGACATATTTAAGCTGCACTTCGCTACCGAACTCCCGTTTTTGCATCTCCCAACTCTCAAGGGCATCATTCACGACAAAGACAGCAAGAATCTGTCGACCGAATCAAATCTGATTCTGCTGGGCATTCTGACTCTCACTGCAAGATTTCATCCCGTCTTGATCAAATGTGTGGCACACATCACACACAACAAGATCGCGGGGCCAAGATCTCGCGGTGCTCTACCCAGTCCGCAGCCATCAATGGCATCAGAGTACTTCGCAAATGCTCTTACAAAGGCACTGGGGGAACTTGAATCAGCTCTGACATCAGCTACTGTCGTCCGTGTTCAAGCTATTCTCATGCTCAGCTTGTACAAATGGAGTCAGCCGAATGGCGGCCTGGCTGCATGGATGTATGTTGGCGTTGCCATACGGATGGCTCAAGGCTTGACATTGGGGTCTGGAGACAAGCCCCTGGGCGGCAAGAGAATTCTGGCGCTGTCTCCTCGATCGAGTGAATCGGCCAAACTATCCTCAGACCATTGGATAGACCGGGAAATCAGGCGCCGTACTATGTTCAGCTGCTTGATAATGGATCGTCTTCTGTCCTGCGGATCTGATCGGGTTTCTATGGTTCGGCCCGACGATCTTCAAATCCAGCTGCCATGCACCGAGCATGCCTTCGACCACGGCCGCGTTGTCTACACCGGATTCTTACGGCAGGTGGAACATGGCATGGAGCCACCAATCAGTGACAGCGTCTTGAGACGATTCGTACAACTGGCTGATGTCTGGGGCGATATCACCAAATACAGTGTCGAGGGCGGCCGCCTTGAGGAATCGCTGCCGCCGTGGAACCAAGAGTCGACTTTCTACCAGCTATGTAAAAGAGTAGATAATTTCTACAAACATCTTCCGGAAGATTTCACCTGGTCCAGCGCGAACTTTTGGGGACACAACGACAGCGTGTACATATCACTCCACATGCTGGGTGCTCTCTGCAAAATTATACTGCATCGCGAATGCATTCCGTTCATCGCCATCAAGTGTTCTAAGCCAACTGGCCCTCTGGGTGAGTTCGTCTCTAACCCCAGAACTGTTCTAGAGAGCTTTTGGGAGCGAAGCGCGGAGCAGGTTTTCAAGGCTGGCAGGGAAATCATCGACCTCGTATCGTTGTGCCGAGATACACTCCCTCATTCGCCACTAGTCATGTTCGCGATCTGGCAAGCAGCCTTTGTGGAAACTTACGCATGGCACTATCCTCGCATGGATACTCAGAGTCATATGGCCAGCAAGCATGAAAGCGAGGAACGGCAGAGAGTGCAGACAGGAATCGTCAGCATCGCTCTCCAAGCATTGATCAAGCTTGCACCTTTCTCCAGCATGGCCTCCAAGTACGTCACGTTTCTTGAGCAAATGGATCATTTTCTCCAATGTGGCGGCTTATTGGAACCTCGGAGGGTCAAGATCAACAAGACTCCGAGCAGCGACATCAATCTGGACGACGACCAGCCAACAGCCTACGACGACTCCGATGGATCGCGGGCCAGCAACTTGGAAAGGAGCTCTCCCTCGGGTCCCGGTCATGACCTCCCTAGCAAAAAGGGGACGGACACTCCAAGGGACTTCCGGCAATCGTCATCATACATCGGTCTTGACGCCGATGTATCCTTATCCTACCAACAGTCGGATGACAGTGGCCTTACCAGAGACATTTGTCACCACTCGTTGACAGACAAATATCCCCAAACTCCGGTCTCCTTGCCATTTGAAGCCGTGATGGCTATTTTGAACGGAGAAAGACTCACTATCGATTCTTATATGCGACCAGACCAGAGCATGCGGGTCAGTGCCGTGCTCAATGATGTACGGGATTTTGCTACAGGGGAAATGGGCCAAACGCCCGGCATTGGGGACCAAGACACTGCTACGTCCCCATTCTATGCGCATAAGGCGGGTAGTGATTCATTGCCCTAGTTCAGCGGGAGTTATGCACGGTGGGTGTGAATGACTTTCAGCGGTCTTCGAATCTTATGGCAGCTGTTCGTACCCAGATAACGCAAAGGAATAGCAGGGTATTGCAAGTCAGGTGATGTACAAATATCCAGTATCACGAGCAATAAGTTGTCCAGCTAGATGAAGTAAGGCAGCGAGGTGACCACTCTTCCTTACTCAATCTCATTACTTACTTTCATCTTTAATCTCACTCTCCGTCTCCCACCTTTCTCCGTGCTTTGATAATTCTGTCTCAACATCTCCAGTCAACATGCTTGTTTTGACCTCGTGCTATCCCTTCATGACCCATCACATCCCATGTATTGATAGCGCAGTCCGGGTCTATTCAACAACAAGGTGCCTTATGATTGAGAATCTGAGCCAAGGAAGCAGAAACGAGAGATTGCGCCATACGGGCGCTGAGTAAGTTTCGCGACAGTGAAAAAAAGTGAAGGTCCAGATCGGGCGTTGCCAGGAGCCATGTATGGCTAGCTTAACCCGCCATACCAACATCTGCTTCGGACCTGTGACGCATGTACGCCGCAGCGGGACGGTCGCACTTCTTGCCATACTTCAACTTTTGGCTGCTTGTGTCTGTAAAGTACGTTACATCTGTCTGTCTTCTTTGGATGGAAAGTGTGAGCCAGCCTAAGGATGGGAGCTGTGTGGATAAGGTGATGAGGGAGAAGAAGAAGCGTGTGTGAGAGGGTTGAAGAGCATGGGACACAGTTTTGAGGTATTGGGATGAACATGTGGGAGGTTGATAAGACGATGCTTCATGGGGACTCGCAACGGACAAGAGCATATGGTGGGACGCAGTGTAGGTCTAATGCATTTCTCAGGGGCCTTGCGTTGGCAAAGACTCATTTTGGAATATCGAAAGTAATACTTGTTTGACGAAAAATTCCTTAGCTATGAAAAAACGAAAGTACTTGCACGCCGACATCTAATGAGAACACTAAGGAATGAGAGAAGTGGCATGAGTGTCTAGGTAACTCAACGTTGGGAGAGCTGGCCATGCTTCGAAAACCCGGGCCGAAAGCACCGACAGGTACGGAGGCTACAGATGATCTCCCTAGTAGCGTTGCGTCGCATCTAGACCTGCACCGGAGTATGATTGTCATCGAGGCTACGGGGCCGGCGGAGACGATGCAATGCCCCCATGGTGGCCGACTATAACCTCAAATTTGGGCATGATGTGTGTTCTGAAGTGCACACTCATGTCGTCACCGCCTGCCGTCGAGATGGAATACATCTCGTTGCCTACCTCAATGCGTATCTCCTTAACCACCAAACTGTTCAGCATATCGGAACAGAACTCTGACGCGGATACATTATCAAACGATTGCCACTTTCTACCCAGATGGGTGAGGGCTGCGCTCTGCAGCGCCATGTAGCTTGGCATGCAGTCCCAGATAATTCGACGATCACCATGACCGTGCCATTTGACAACCAGGCGGACTGCTTTGGTGGGCGTCGATGAGACAGGCGTTCTGGCGAGGTTTTGGGGATGGGGTGGTTGCATCATAGGTCGAATGCTTGGTGGTGGTGGTGGTGGTGGCGGCGGCAATGCGTGAACTGCGAGCGAGTGGCCATTTAGGTCGTTCAACTTCCCCCCTGAACCGGCAGGGTAAGCTTTCAAGGCTACAGTCGGCAGCATGGGGTCTTGTTGCCTTGGGGTGTGAACCACAGCGGTGTGGTTCCTCTTCGTTACATTCGTTGGCCTAGAGTCGATTGGGACTTTCTCTCCCTCAGATGACGAGGAGGAGGATGAGGCGTAGCCCTGGAGCTTCTTTTTCTTCTGGCGGAATTTTCTGCGGCGAGATGAAGATTCACCCGGCCTGCACCTTGTGCCAGCTTCGTTGTGGAAAGGTGAGTCAGAGAGGACTATTATATCGGCAGTCGATGCCTCAGTGTCGGAGGAGTCGGGTTCGCCGTCATTGTGATCACCAGACGCGGACCTCAGTGGGAAGGCATAGCCATTGGCTTTAGTGAATCGATGCACCTCTAGAGCGGAACTTCTGTGAAGGCTTTCGAAGGCCTCGAGGAGGGTCTTTCCACTCCCCGAGAGTATCTCGCGACGCTTGTTTCGATAGGCCTCGGCAGCGTGGACGGTGTAAGAGCCATCAAGCTGCAGTGACGTGTGAACGGTAATGTGCCCATTGCGTTCTGACAACAGTTGGAGATTGTCTCCAAGACCGCGTTAGTAAAGTGAGCAGCATTGCGTGTGGGTAGGAAGAAGTTACCGATAGTTTGCGTTTTCAAAAACGCATAAGGCTGATCAGAAGCCATTCTCATGGAGGTGTTCTATTCCACTGCCAAGCTTAGTCAAGCTAGCCTTGACAGAACTGAAGTTGGCACTGAATGGTAGAATGAACGTAGATTGGGAAAAGCATTTATACTTACCAGCGGCGATGGGTGGGTCAACCGTGACGGCAGAGCTCTGAGTTCGCCGCCGTATGCTGCAGCGATGTGTCGAGGAGGGCGGTAAAAGGTACCGTCACGCAGTGCGCGACTTCAACACAGTGCAGGTCGTCAGTAGCGCCGTCTGGACCCCTTGTAAGGCCTCAGATGAAGGTTGTACTCTATCAGGGGAGAGCTCATCTGGGAGACGCACAGAAGCACCTCGCGTCACCCCCTTGGTCGGATGAATCCTGGCAACATGCCCAGTCCACCGGTGGTAGCCCGCCTCGCTTTGCAAGTCTGTCTCTTGGAGACGGTCACCGCGATTTTCGTAACGATGCCAGCTTTGCTGTGTGATGCCATGCTAACTCGTTCGGGACGAATCAGTAGCTGAGGCAGGCGTGCTTCTAGGTGGAGTCGGTCTCGGACGATCTGCAGAGACCGGATTTTCGATAATTGACACGGAGATCTTCCCCGCTATACTACTGGATATGCGGCTGGATACGCGGCTGGAACAGGCCTTGAGCTTTCCGCCTTTTTCAGAGGAGAACCCGCACAGGGCTGCAGGCTGTGATTCGCTTGTCTTGCAGACGACTCATCTCTCGGCTAACACTGCAACATAGCGTAAGTGCTTCGCTGGGTACCTCACGCCCCCGACTCGCCTTGGCCTGCTGCCTCTGACCTTGCCCCCCTGCTTCCGGGTCCATGACCGCGATCCCTGTCAAGTACTTTTATGTCACTGCGAGTGTTCTCCTCTGACACCCCCTCTTCCCGCACACCCACCCCTCTTCATCTGATCAGCGTATCCCGAGTGACTGTTGGAATCGCGCCAGTGTGCATGCCACGTTCCTCATTGGGTGGGCTACAGACGAGCCGCATCGGATTTGTCGCAACGTGCCAGGGTCTGTAGGTCGGCCGTTGGAGCCGTGCCCTTCGCCGACAAACGACGAGAACAAGGATGCCATCTTTTCAAGGAGGAATCGGCGGCGTCTTTTCGGGTGTGTCCGGTGTTGTCAATGGCTAACTTTGTCCAATCGCGGGGCATCCGATGAACACATCTACGTCCGGGATGTGAAACGGTTCCTGGTGGGGTGCTTCTTAGACAGTCCCCGTCATGGTAGCTTCCACGCGACGGAAGGATCCAAGAAATCGGCCCTGCGCTCTTATCTCCTTCGAGAGTAGGCGAGAAAGTGGTAGTCTAACGTTGAGACGGGAAGTTCAGCCCGGCGCAAAGCAGAAATCTACGATGGCGTCCAGCCGTGGCCATCGTCTGACATACCAACCGATCCAACGCGTTGTGTCTAAGATGCGCATAGAGTAACCCATCGGAAACCTGACTGGAAGTACCAGAAACGAATCTTTCCACGGAAGAGCAGCCAAAGCTCTTACATATACCCAAGAACCAAGGGCTTCGTCGAAGCATGAGCAGCTCTGTTCCAGACAATGGCGTCCATAACGCGCGGCGCCGGACTTCGCAAGGTAGATAATGCCCTGTGGCATCACAAAAGGTGCATACAGTGGGTGTCATGGTAGATACCGGGTTCACCTCCGGTGCCGACTCGTTCTACCAGGTCAGCTCCAAGAGCGTATGAAAATGAACCAATCTATTCGCAATGGCGGCATGAAGAGTGCTATCTAGAAACGCTGTGGTCATCATGACAGTATCTTTCGCATCAATCAGTCGAAGCCTTTATGACAATTGACGAGCGGTTCTGATAGAAACTGGTCCAGGGTATCAAGATGTCGATGCGGCAGAAGAGCATGATCAACAGCTCTTTGGACCCGCTGCCTTGAGCCACTTTCTTCATGTACGAGTCGAATACAATTCTAGATGTTGTAAGAATGCACAGAAGTCAACAAAAACCATTCTCGGACAGAAGTGGCTTGCGTAAGGTAATGTAAGCTTGGATTATATGTTCACTCGACCTTGAACGGCACCAACAGATCTCCGGTCATAGGCAAATGGAGTAGCACCACATACCATCAGAGCCGCATAAATAACGTGCATCATTAGTCTGGAGTCCAACACTAATGCAATATAAGATGTAGTACAATCAAGCAAGAATAAGACTAATCATTTGGTGATGAAGGAGTGTTGAACATCCTTCGTAAGTGCATATCAGGTTGAATCTGAGTCGCAAGTACAACGATACAAACAAAGATGGGAAATTGTAGTAATGCCTAGAGCCTCTTCAACGGACTCAAGGCTTGTTAGCCCAGATGGAGTAGCCTCCCCACGGTTGCCTCAGCCGCAAGATGTCCCCTTCCTGTTTCCACTCATTCTTATCCGTAGTGACAGTTTTCCCCTCCCAAACAAATTTGTAACCGCCGAACGTTCTTTTCTCGACGGTCACGCGTTTTTCTCTCCGCGAAACTCTATGTTTCGCTCGGTCCCTGTTGCTCGGGGCGGCTCGAGATGAACTAGCCTCTGGTTGAGGTTCAACCATAGGGGCGTCATGGGAGTCACCTATCTCCATAGTGTTATATTGGGAATCCCCGAGGTCATTGTCGGCTTCTTGCAAGTGCTCCGTGTACGAAAAGCCAGTGGCCGCTATGCTGCCTGATTCGGCCTCAACGACTGGGTCATGGTTTTGCTGTTGCCATTCTTCCTCTCTCGCCTGGCTGTCTAGCGCTGAGATATTCTCCTCCATGAGACGTTGCTGCTCCTGCGCCTCGAGCCGCTTTTGCATTTGGGCAAGTTTGAACATCCAGTCTGGCGGCGCCACTAGGTAGACCAGGGCCCCGAAGTCCTCAAGAGGACGAATCTCCTCGTTCTTCACGAGACTTCCAAGTCGATGCCATTCAAACTGTCCAAATGGCAAACTGATGTCAATGTAAGCGCTGCTATCGCCTCGCGTGTTGCCACCGAACAGAGGTTGAAGACATTTCGTTGTGCTGTTGATCATCCAAAGGCGGAATGTTGTCCCGGATGTCGTCTGGCAGTATAGTTGAGACAAGCTGAAGGCCTCCATTACCAACAATGACTTTTTTTCCACGTCATCCTCAGCTTTCTTGACTTCAGAATCTCGAGCTCCAGGTCTCTTGTCCTCCCCCGTGACAACCTTGGTTTCTTGTTCACCATCATGCGTTATTTCCGACACGGTTCGGTCGAACTTGAGATTGCTGTAAGCATCTGGATAGTCTTCGCGAGCGGTAAGAAATCCTTGTGCCACTGGATACATGGCTTGATTCTCGAGATCCCAGTATGAGTTTGTGTTGGCCTCGCGGGGGTTTGTATGCACATTTTTATATCTGATACGCCTCCCATTTGCGAATGGGTCGACAAGAGCCATGTTATGAACGGCAATGAGAGTGTTGTTACGGCCAGCTAGTCGTAGTGAGTGTGTTTGCAGAAGTTAAGGCTGCGATACTAAGTAACAGTGTGTCGTAGTCGTGGATAGCTTCCTTGAAGCTATGTCTGTAAGTCGTGAGGTAGGTAAGGCTTCGGTGATCAATCGTAGTCTCGTCAGAAGGATTCTCAGGGAAGATAGCTGAAAGCGATCGTAAGATCTGATATTAAGTTGATTGCTGAAGAAGCTATGGAAAGTCTGTCCTTGAGCCCGGCTCAAGTTCATCCTATATACAAGTCCCGTATACTATCTGAACAGTTCCTTTGTAGTTGGGACCGACATCACGATGTCGGTCCTACAGGGGCGGACCGCCTTTGTCTCGTCGGTCCTGTTCATGGACCGCTTCTCGTCCGTCGGTCCTTCTTATCATCCCGTGACTTGTCCATAGTTCTTCCGACCCGAGAGGAGTCATCCTGAGTTCGTGCTTCCGCATATATGGTGTGGTAGCCGCCGCAGGTCTTGTGGGGCAAGACCCTGGCCTCGTCATACGTGTTGGGTCGTAACAAGTGTGTGGAGAGTGAACTTGACAAGACTGATCCCGAGACTATAGCCAGGACGACAATTTATATTAATTCTTGAGTTAGGTCTTTTGTTCACCTCATTTTCTCATTTTCTCATTTTCTCCCTCATCAGGCAACAGGGCACAGTTGTCAGGCACCAATCTCCCCATCCCTTTGTGTCGCCATGGAATACACTTGCTATGGGGCAAATTCCTTCCTACTCGTCTTTCCCTTCCATTTGGCAAGACTTTTCAGAAGTTTCATGTCCAACCCACACCAAGAATTAATTCCGACGGTCGCATTCTAGCCAGCAACTCTCAATGGAACAATCGCAATTAGGCAGAGATATAGACATCTGCAAAGCTGTTTCTGAAAAGGTAGGACAAGTGTTTGTCCTGATGTTCCAAAAGCCAAAAGAGCGGTGCTAAAATTCAGACAGCTACATGTGAATGGAGTCGAATCAGATCAGCATACGGTCCGGGATCTTGACAGGAAAGTCCCGGCACAGGGGTCTCAGGCACCCATTGCGATCGTCGTTGACATGACGGATCCAAAAGGGCATATACGTGTCTTCGACAGTGCATTGGACCAAGTTGGTGTGGTTCAGGGCGGGGAGAACAGGGGTCAAATGGTGATGGTAACTTGGAAAGAAGATTGGGGGTATATTTTCTTCGGGGAGGGAAGCTGCACAATCTACCATATCTATGCTAAGGAAATGACCTGATCCGATTCCGTCAAGTACTTGATCACTTCTCTAGGACCGCATCTGAATGTGATGAACGGCCACTGTTCACTGTCAGGGACCGTAAGTGATTGTTGTAGATCCGATCGCCTGGTCAGTGCCAGGAGTCGGAAAGTAGTTTCCACCGATATGTTGTAGACCTTCCCTTTCAGTGGCGCTATCCAACATCAGCAGGTGTACCAGTCGGCCGGAAAGTGGGGTTCAACAAACCGTTGCTGACTGGTGGACCGGTGCTGGGCTCAGTGGTGCCGGCCTCACTAAACACTTCTTCTCTCGGTGATGTTGCGCGCCTGATCTTCTGCGCGGTCGACTGGCTATGCGCAGCCGTGTCGCTCATCTTACGCTTAGTTCGGCCCTGCACTTGGCCGGAGATGGCTATCGTGGCATTAGAACTGATCCGGCCACCTGAGAGTTTACCTATCATTTGCCCCAATTTTTGCCTTGAGTTCAGTCTTGTAGCTCTTGATATTAGCCCCGAAATTGACGGCAACAGCCTGCAATAATCCCGTGATTTTGTCCTTCATCTCGTCAATGAAAGAGCTGAGTTGCCCGATTTCGTATAGAGTGGTCGGTCCGAATGTAAAAGCACACAGCAAAGACATACGGAATCCCAGGTCCTCATGAACCTTGGTCAGGAATACGCATGCGCCCTTACGCTTTGACCGTGTCGATGATGGGTCGTCGGACTCGCGACCGTCCTCAGGAAACAACCCGATCGAGGAGCGAAATTTCCTGACGTGCTTGGGGCTGGGCGAATTGTGGGTGTGAAAGTGGTTGATAACATTTAGCAAGGATTCAATGTACTTTTCCATGTCTGCTTGTACCACAAACGCCGGATACGGGCGGGGAGGATCAAAGCATACAAAAAGAGCTGGAAAGCAGGAAAACAGGAAAACAGGAAAACGGGAAAGCAGGAGAATGGGAAACTGGGAAAATGGAAAAGGAGTCGAGAACATAGGTGACTGGAAGAGCATATGAAAAGTGGTTGTCGGCTATCCTCGGTTATTCTAGGCGCTGTTCTGGGAACACCCGTCGGCCTACGGTGGGATGACTCATCATAGTTCCAGCTGCAGCGCTTCCAGATGAGTTTGCTTGGTTTCAGGCTCCTCACATTCACAGATCGATAGAACCGACATGGCGAAACGTAGATCCGAGACACTTGCAGTCAAATCACCGGCTGGCTCCGTAATGAACCGAGATTCTCTTTGCGATTTCTCCTACCTGCAAGAAACGTTCATCATGCTCTGTTCAAGACGATGACGAGATCTATTTGTGTGCCACGACTCTGCGGACTTTGCCGCTTTGAACTCCAGTACGGAGATGACATAGTGGCAGGCAAGTCTTCCACAACCCTTTTCAGTCCCAGTCCTCTGACCCCCTTAGTACGGCGATCCGATAGGGATATTTCTCCATCGTACAAGTATAGTATCGGTGGTTTTATCGATAGCACTCTGGATGTCGATTATGTAAAGTGTCGTGGACGATGCAACCATGATGAGCAACGGATTGGGTGCCATGTTATCTGCGTCGAAGTTACGTCTCCGGAAACATTCACGAATATTCTTGATGTTGCAGCACATGCATTCGAGCCTCCAGCAATTGCGGATATACGGCGTATTCGCTGGTTCCAGTCCTATTTAGCCGATCTCCTTCAAACAGCTGATTGCCGCATCTCAGATTTGCCCAGAGAAGTCTTTTCTGACATCGCTGCCTGGGCTTTTGATGATCGATCGACGTGTCACCGCTTGGCCGTCTACTTTGCCAACCAAACATGTGCCAAGACCGAGGGCAACGCTTCTATCCAGATTTCGGAGAAGGTCTATGCTAGGCACGTTGAATTCGAAGGTGTTCAATACATCGGCCATCTGAGGAACACGCCCGGTGGCAACCAAGATTCCTTTTGTTTGATCCAAGCCTCTCGACATCTATCAACAGCTTGTACATTGCAAGCGACCATCTCGGTATCCGTTGCGTGGTCTTCGTCGACTCATCGAAACCATGTACGATTGAAGAAGAAATTGGCCTATGGTGGCAAGCCGTTAAATTGGAAGACATTGGCGGCCTCATTCAGATCCGCAGTGACGTGAGCTTCGGTATACCCCAGCGATTCTAGGCGAGCGTGCTAACTCAGAGCTGTCAGGGTTTAAAACTGCGTGAGCTTGTCGACGATACAATAGTGTCGCAAAATATCTACTGGGGTCTCCCGTATCTCTCGTCCGTGTGTAGCCGATTCGAAGAAATCTGTGATGCAGAACCAAGCAATCACATGTCTGTAGTATCTTGCAACGATCCACAGACTACAGCCTACTCACTTTGTTGGAATTGGGAGATTCTGATGCTCCATGCGCACCGTGTCGGAGAGAGTCTCGACTTTTATCAGGCCTTACGGACGATGGATGAAGCTGCGATATGGCTTTACACGCCACTTCACGAAGGCGAAGTACTGACGCAAATTTGGAAATTCGAGGGCGAGCTGAGGACTGCAATTGGCTTACTAGTATGTGTTGATCCGTTCATGTTCCATGTCGAAGCTGCTCACAATGCATAGCTCGTAACGGATCAAGGACGTTCCACCTTTCTAGGAGTGCAGCCACGGCCAAACTGGGCCGATCTAAGTGGACTCTTCTTTACCTGCCTGGCAAGCCACAAGTCACATTTACGCTGAGACGACGGCTTGTGGCGTGCGAAGACTCGGTTCCCATCACCTCGACTGAACATCAAGTTCAAAATCCAGCAGTCGAGTGGCCAACCCCATATCCTATCTCTCGTCACGACGAGTATTACGCCTGGAATAGAGCTAGGCTTACGACGTGGTTGAGTTTGTCCCATGCCATCGCCAACGCATGGGCAAACCAATCATTATTGGACTTCTCCTTCGCTATGCCGACGGAACCTCAGCCTGTGTTGGTCAAATCCGACTTGACTGCTTACAAAGAGCTACGACTGTCGACCCGAATTCTACGCTGTGGTTAGGGTTCTGGTTGACTGGTGATGGGCCTTGCGTAGGGAGCGCCATCTTGGCCAAAGAACAACCAATCGTACCAGCTTGCGAAAGTTGGTTTGAGGTGGAGTGGCGCGACGACCTCCAGTGGTGGTTTTCCAATAAGAAATGCCGACTGTCCCACCAAGAGCGTCTCAGTCCTGATACCACCAAGAAATGGAGGATATTTCGTTGAAAGCGATGGACCTGGGGAGCACCATCTCTGGTTGGTATTAATCAACCAGGTAAGCTGGGGTAGTCCGTTCTGCAGATCCGTCAAAGGGTCCGTAATCCATTTCAAGGTAGTTGCAGCATTCAATGTCTGAGATTTGAGACCCAAAGCCGTTGAAGCTGGGATGGTGACCATTTCATAGCCGGTTCATGTGACCTAGCGGACGGATCACCTGACTTTCAGCTGGTTCGAGCACACTTAAGAGTTTGCGGCAGTTGCTTCCTAGATGACTAGATTCCGAATTCAGCTACATCAATCTATCCCCACGTCTGACTTTTGTCTATTAATCAAATGGGCCGCTTGCCGACTGCGTCCGAGCATAATATGACTCGAATTGGCCCCGTGTCCCGGCTGAGGTCTGATTTCGCTGGCAGCCGAACAGTGTTATGGGTTATTCGTGACCGGCCCTGATTGCCATAGCTGACGGTCTTCATCCCACTTGGAGCACATTCAGGACAGAACCATGTCCACGAGAACCAGCCTTCCAGGTGTTTGGGGGAATCGCCATGATCAACAATCACGATACTCCGAGTCGATCTCGAATCAGTATTTATTAATGGAAGAAATTGCTAGGCTAGGTCCCCTTGCTGGCAATCGCGTGCGATTCATTACGGTGATGGACTTCCGCCCCTCTCTGCATGGCTTCGTCGGCCTGTAATACACAGCTCGGGACACACGATGAGATTGCCTGCCTTACACCTGTCGTATTGGAAGTCCAATTCGACCTCGAGGCAAGGGGCCCGCGCAGGGGCCACTTACAGACCGCACTTGCAAGATCCACGGTCTGCCCAACCTACGGTTGGAACCTCCCTTTTACACCTTACGCAGAGGTTAATGTATATCAATTTGACCTCTTCGTCACCTACGGTTCGAACCAAATCCCCGGGATAGGGATACCAACACATCTGTGAATCCGCATGGCGCTGATCACTCATGTCCCATCAACCGACAGGATGCAGTGATCTAGGGTTTTCGATCTCCCAGAACCAGCTCATCGGTCCGTGAGGTTTGTCGATACAGTTGACCTCCGCGATCCGGAACATATTGTGGAACTGGGCCGTCTACATGACCCGGTGCCGGTGGTCGGTAGCAGATGGGCCGGAGCGGGCGCGCACTCGCAGTTCTTGTGCCAGTTGCTAGGCACCCTGTGACCAGAAAAAAGCCAACACTGTAGCAGAGTAATACCTCGGTAGTATCTTCTTCCTATCTTTTTTACTATTTAGCTATATTAATGACTATTCAAGAGAACAAAACTTTAAATGCAGAAAAGACTGCGTAAATCCCGAAATCACTTTGAGCATTTTTGTAAAAAAACTACTTTGTTTATATAAATGAGCACAGATAGAAATAGTAATATATGTGTCGACTTGCTAGGTGTTCGCTTTCTTCTGGTCACAAGGTGCTAAAGTGCATTTGGTGACAGTGTAAAAAGGAAGGGCTCGATTCCGCCCCAGAGGTAATGGAAAAGTTGGGTATCTTTGACATGTAGCCACGAAGGTGACACTGCGTTGGGAAATATGAGCAGGACATCCCGTGTAGTTTCCCGGCTTCACAGCCTGCGCCAATGAGAACAGTATCTGATGCATAGTTTTTGTACTCGCGGCAACCAGGTCTTGGCCCGATGCTACTTCTTCATCTTACAGGCGTCGACCACCCTTAGAGCCATCCTGACCCCGACTCTCCTGCTTTGATCTACACGGCAAACTTAGAATCACACAACAACTCCAGGTGAAGGTGAGGAAGGCTATAAATCATCCATGGAGGCTGAACATCTAGTGGGGCGTGGGATCAGAGTCACAAGGGGGGAAGGCGGGGCACGCCAGGCTGGCTACGACACGAATCAAAGTCACTTCCATGATTAAAATGTAATTCAGGCACGCCCCTCCAGTTGGGTGAAGTATCCATGCAGTACGGAGTACCTACCCATGCTTGTAGCTAGCTTCAGGACCAGGGAGGCGTGTGCCTGCGCCCCTGCACCTCAATTCGTCCCAAAGATCCTGTGGGTGTGCTCTTTCATCCTTGTCGGTGCACGGAACAGAAGCAAGGTGGGCCGCAGCAGACTTCGTCTTGCGAACAGAGTCACGCCTGTGTGCCTCTTCAGGTTTGTACAAGCCACGTCTCCGCCGTCCACCTGCAAGCTGTGGCCTCCATGCAGAGACGTAGGGATTCCGGCTGGAGCAGCCTCATCTCGAGCGCAGACTCCCGGCCAGCGAGGCTTGTCGCTAAGTAATGGATACATATTCACGTTGGTAGTGCTCCCCAAAACCCTGCAGAGATTCGTTCACGCCTAGGTTCATCCCTGCTGAGATCGAAGTATCGGACCATGATCAGATGCTCCAGCCCGGCCCCGCACCAGAACTTCCGCCTCAGGGTTGCTACCAACAGTTCACCTGCCCCTTCCTATCTCCTGCTTTAAAAGAGCATATAATTGGATAGTTTGCGGAAAGCATTCTTGCCGCAAACCCAATTGGCGCCTTCCCAAGCGCGCACGCATTCTTTGGC